>NW_019737085.1:73605-102224 GCF_002891405.2 Cryptotermes secundus
TTAAAAAAAATGCCCCTCAGAAACGTAGTTAACTACCTTCCAAACAATACGGTGGCATATCCAAGATGGAAGCAATCTTAATACGACCAATCTGAATGTAGAGTGCACATACTTTTCATGCTTTCTTGTGGATGATCACGCTGCAGTTTGTAGTTGCTCTCAATGACCGTTATAAACCCGGTTAAACTTGTACTTTCTTCTGGAACCTCCTGCAGCTAGTGGCCAGCATTACACCTGAAACTTGAGCTGTTATTTACGAACAACTCTCACGTAAATACACTATCATCATCGTGCAGTGCCAGGATCTTTGTTTTTCAAAGAGATGCAATTTTGTGCCTCATTTCCTGATGTGTAAGGCCCATAATGTTTAAGAAAATAGGAGGTATGAAATGCATCTGTCAGGAATCGGTGTACTAGACGCAGTGCAAAATTTAGGGCCACATCGACGGGGTCAAATACACCGGAATATACTGTACGTTTCACACAAAAATAGCAGGGTGCATATGGCATGTTTGCCGACACATTGGAAATAGGATTCAAATCAGTTTTTATTTAGATTTCTTGTATTTTCGGTTCAGAACGCCGGGATAGCTCAGTCGGTATAGCGGCTGGCTACGGGTTGGACGATCAAGGGGTCGGAGCTCTAGTCCCGGTGGGGGCAAGAATTTTCACTTCTCCATGTCGTCCAGACCGGCCCACCCAGCCTCCTATCCCATGGGTACCGGGGGCTCTTTCCTCGGGGGCAAAACGGCAGGGGCGTGAAGCTGACCATTCACCTCCAACTAGAGCCGAGGTCAAGAAAACGTGGATCTATACATCCACGCTCCCATACGCCTTCATGGCTCAGTGCTTAATGAGTTGAGCACAGGGACAGTTTTGCCGTACCTATGTCAGTACTAGAGAATACGTACAAGAGATATGTCATTTTAGCCGTGCTGTCTGTGTGTCTGTGTATGCCTACGGCCAACTATTTGAATGGCTGAAGCACTCTTACTAATAATTAGATGTACGGCCGATATTTCTTTCTTTCTCCAGGGCTCTACAGCCCTTGTTGGTCCCTGGCCGCTTTTTCTTAATCCTACATAGTCGGTAGGACTCCTTGGACGAAGGATCATCCCGTCGCAAGGCCTCTACCTACACACAGAAGAACACAAACAGAATAAATGCAGACAGATATATATGCCTCGAGTGCGATTCGAACCCACGACCCCAGTATTCTAGCGGACGAAGAAGGTCCATGCGAACTCTGTAATAGCCTGCACGGCCTGTACACTTACATGTAGACAGTACAGTCTGCGCAGAAATTAGCATTCTTCTACTTCCTGTTACGGCTTGGACCCTATGGCTATTTCCCATTCAGAACTAATTAAATCTTACAGAAATTTGTAGGTTTCATTAGAGTGGGGATCGGCATATCGTAAGGCCTCTATCTGCAAAGCATAAAGCAACATAGAAGATAAGTAGACATTCGCTAATGCCCTGGACCGGATTCGAACACACAATCCCAGTGAACCAGTGGCTAAAGACAGCACAGACCTGACAATGACAATCCTGATGTTCTTAGTGTGTGACGAGATTAGTGGGACATGTATCAGGCATGGGAAAAATCTGAAAGGCATACAAATCACTGCAGGGGAATCCGAAAGTAAATCACGTGAGTGACTACACGGTCGTACAGGAAGAGTCCTTCAAAAGTCTCTACTCGGTTCCTCATGCAATTTATAGAACGCGATGCCTCATTCCCGTGCTCACAGAGCACGCCACTGGTCTTCACGCTGAGGCAGATGGATCCTGCCTACACCCGCACATCCGTCTCAACCACTTCAACATTACGCCCCCACCACCGCCCCCGCTGTCTCTTAATTGGCCTCTTCCTTTGGGTTTCTTAGGCGCTGTCGAGACGATATGTCACGTGTCCGGGGTTCCGTGATTGGTAATAACGGATTCTGGATTGGATGATTGGATTTACTGGCACTTCTATTACAATTACTCTTGATGACAATCAATTATAACATCTCACAATCAATGACTACCTCAGACTCGCTCCAATCCTTACTGGACTATGGGTGTCTTCTCTTCTACGTGACTGACTTGGTTCTGATCTACGAGTCAGTCACTTCTTCAGCTTCCGGTGTCCGCCGGTTAACACTCCACAGCTGAACACTCAACTACCACGAATGAATCAATGAATTTACGAATGAAATCTCTTTTATAACCCGTGACGAACTGAAGAGAGACCACCATCTGGAACTGTCCGTCTGTTGTGTTTTATCCGTTTCATCCGTTACTACGAAAAGTATGTCAATATCGTGGCAACGCTTTGATTTCTACAAGCGTATTCGTTGCTACGAAACGCGCTTGTAGCGATCCGTTGCAAGCAAAGGACTATTCCGACACAATAATATGAGAACCTTAATTAAATACATGTGAAGCAATGGAATGAATACAGATGGCTCTAGAGACAACAGAACGGTACTGGAGAACATGGCAATGAACAGATCCTTCTTCTTCTTCCACAAAAGGCGTCAGAATTCTTTGGGTTGGGGTTTGTGGAATATTTTACAATGATTTCAGTACATATTCTATACTGCGTTGAATGGTAGGATGTTTGATAAATTAATCTGAAAGGATCTGAACGGAAGTGGCCATGGTTTACTAGTGGAACTATCCCGAAATGTGTGGATAGACTGAGGAAAGCAACGAAACAACTCGGTTGAAATAGCCGGTGTCCTGGTTGAGATTCGAAACAAATACTCGTATCTCCCGAAAATAAGTCCAAATCGTTACCGCTAGACCATCGTGTCAAGTGTTGGTCATGGTGGGGGTTTCTTGAATCGCTGATCGACTGCTAGCTCTTCAAAGAAGAGGCGTAAAATTTATTAAGTTCATTTAGGTATAATATTTGCGTATATTGCAAGGTTCTGAGATATAAAGACGTGCGTTCCTTGAGACTGTGTTTCCAGTCCTTCCTCCCTACACTTTCCCAGAATGTATTCTGCTAACACTGTAGTCTTTCCGGTCTCCAGAAAAATGAAACACTGCAACAAACAATAAAAGAATATCGCTCAGATCTGCTTGTTACAGATGTTATTACGCCACCAAACTGTAACTGCAATCCTACTGCAATCCATGTTTTGGTTATGATTAACTTAATTTAATTACTTACTTACTTATGGAGCTGAGCCCTTCTGGAGGAGTCGCCAATTCTGCAGCTACTCAAGAATTTCCCAGCATTTTATGAACCCGAAGGTTCATCACCGTGTTCACAAGAGCCCTCCACTGGTCCATATCCTGAGCCAGATCATTCCAATCCATACCATCCCATCCTATCTCTCTAAGATCCATTCTAATATTGTCCAGCCACCTACGCCTTGGTCTCTTGCCTTCTGGCTTTCCCACCAATATCCTATACGCATTCCTCGTCTCCCCCATTCGTGCTACAATACAGCAAAAGGTCCAGTAAGTTAGTCTTTATGCAGCAAATATTGTTACTGCCCTTGGAAATGCACAGTTAGTATCAGAATGTCAAATTAACTTGATGTATCACGCTAGTATTAGCTCTGTGTCATGTCTGCATGTCTTTCCGTTTATGTAATTTTATTAAGCGTGAGTTATAAGAGGAGGAGGGCCTTGGCATGAAAGTGAGTGGCCGTGGGTGGGTGTCAGCTCAACACGATCGAAGGCTGGCACGTGGTAAGTGCTAAAACAATTTCAACAATTCTGATGCCGTAAATAATGAAGTCGGTTGATACAGATATTTAATGTTAATATCATAATTTATTAAGACTGCAATCATAAATTATTTATTAATATAATGAAATACATATTTTTATTAATCCCGTGACACCGTGTAGCTAAGTCGTAGAACGCGAAAATAATGATCATTTTAATTTTCATCGGCTCAACAAGCGGATGTAAGGTGGGGGTGAGTTAAGTGTCGAGGAAGTGCAGATGGTATGCACTACCGTGGCGGAATTGGTCACATAAAACTTAGATAACGTATAAATTTCGCATTTCAGATTTTTTCATTTAGCAATGCTGTATCATCACAACTGTCTCGGCTGTTTTCAGAATGGAAATGCCGAGATGTTACTTTTTTTCCCGGAATGAACCGTACCATCAATGATGAAGACAGAATAATTTCTATCACACTTACGTAGTTTCTTTCCCCCCTTGGCACTACAGCCCCAGTGGGCATAGGCCTACCTCCATGAACTTCTCCGTTCACTTCGATCTTTCTAGATCTTACACATTCGGTAGGACTCCTTGGGCGGTGATCAGCTCGTCGCAAGGTCTCTACCTGTACACAAACACAGAAAAACGCACACAAACATCCATGCCCTGATTGGGATTCGAACCCACGACCCGGCTTCCGAGCGAGCGAAGACAGTGCACGCCTTAGACCGCTCGGTTACCGTGACCGGCCACTTGCGTAGTTACTACTCGTATAAACCGTTGAACCAGCTGCGATGGGTGGTAGAACTACTTACAGGGCACTGTCACCTCAAATGACACCTCTTCAAGCTGGGACTAAGTAACAGTCCAACTTGTGAGAGGTGTCAAGAAGAAAATGAAACAGCCACACATATCCTGTGCGAATGTGAGGCCTTAGCTTATTTAAGACTGCGCCACTTGGGTCAATATTTTAGGGAACCAAGTGACTATTTCGACGTCCCCACGTACAAAATCCTATGCTTCATTCGAAGTGCAGGTTTGTTGAGGGAATAATCAGAAGGAGGGGTACAACAGATCACTGTGGTTGGTCGCGTGCAAGGGCCAAGAAGGCCTACCCCTTATACATTCATTCATACCATATGCCGTAATAAAGAGAGACACGACTTTATGGATTTAGGGCAAATTCAAAAGAAAACAGTTCGCAGCATCGCAATTTTGTTGTCTGTCTTTCTGCGCGCAGGCCCCTGTGATGCCATCTTTAGCGCAACTGAAAAGTGCGATGTCCGAGGAGTACCACGTGACACATGTAAGGTAAACAGGAGAAAACAGAAATGCTATACAGGCCTGACGGAAAGACCCAGATGCGTCACGGATTATTCAAAAGTGTTTTGCCAAATTCACACGTAATATACCATTGAACTGAATGATACTAGGACCGTGTATGATTTCAGAAAATCAAAGAAACCGAACCTATCCAAACATTTGCTAGAGCATGGGTTCACAACATTCTTTGGGCCATGGATGGCTTACTGTTTGGATTCTCTTTGGAGGATCACACAAATTCAGGAAATTCTGGTCAAGAAGTACCGAATGAAGCCACTATACAGCAGGCGGTGTCCTGAACGAAATATAACCAGCGTGTCTTCGGAATATCACAACGAAAGGCTCGATCCTAGGCCTACACAAAAGAGTAACATTAAAATGCCTCTTAGATAATAGGATTAGAATACCGTTAAGTTGGATTGATGGGGTTAATATCAATGATTCACGATATTCTAACAAAAAAATCGATACAAACTCTAATTCAAAATTCCTCCATTTCTGTTACCCGACGCAATTGTTGGAACAAAGCCGCTCTCTGTCAGCATATCTCTATACATGAACCTGAACAGTCGGTGTGTCCACAGGCAGCCATAGGAGTTGTTTTGAATGATTTAAATGATGCTACCCTGTTGCGTGAAGCACGAACAGGCAATGCTGCCTCTACTTACAAAGCCTAATGGAATTTCAAATGGATCCGAGAAATGGCCTACTAGAAATTCACTGTAAAAATGTTACATTACTGTTAGCATGCAATCTAAATAAAAGAGAAACAGCCATTCAGACGAATGTTAATACATATAAGCATATTTGTGAGAGGTTGAGGCTCCCACATTTTCTAGACAATCGGCTCACAGATGACGGTAAGGCTATCAGCCTTACGCACCGGCCGCCCTTTGCCTTCCAGGAAGATTCGTGGTACTCATTTGTTAGTCGCTGACTCGACCCCAGGGCCATAGTGCTTTTGGAAGAATTAGGTCAACTGGAAAATCCTATGACCTCATCGGGAATCGAATCTGCAACCGTCTGGTTTGTAGCATAAAGCTTCAACCAACTGCGCTATGGCGTGCCCTCCTTGTCTGTTGAAACGTATAATAGCCAAGGTTAGTCTCTCCGTCTGTCCTACCCTTGGTTCTCTCAAATGGAGCGTTATAGAAAGAATTGGTTAAGATAAAAGATGTTCCTCTTGGAGAGATAACCTCGAGAAAATTGCCAGTTTTATTCTCATGTGCACTGGTTTGAGTGGATGCCAACTTATACCCCAATTTCTTCCGCCGTAAAGAAAGCGCTGGGATAATGACAACAATACGACTGTGACATCAAATGGATTTTGACTAAAACGGGATTGTGACAAAAGATCGTAAAAGAAATTGGACTCTAACAAAAGGGAGTTTTGCCAATAATTGGGTTTTTGGGACCTAGACGGCAATGGGCCTGTGACAACAATAAGATTTTGACAAATATGGAGTTGTGAGAGCAGTGGTATCGTGAAAACAATGACGGCTACAGACAACGAGTAACAGCAACTTCCTTTCAAGCTCGGAAACATTACAAACAAATAAATAAGTACTTATCAGCTGGAAAAAGAAAAGAAAAATAATTCATAATGAAGTCACGGGTCTGAAAGTTCAATAACTTTATTTGTTATACTCATTCTCTAGAATTATATATTAAATTATTCAATTTATTTGAATTCTTTTCAAAGTATAAACGTGACTGCAGCATGGGGCCCAAATGNACTTGCGTAGTTACTACTCGTATAAACCGTTGAACCAGCTGCGATGGGTGGTAGAACTACTTACAGGGCACTGTCACCTCAAATGACACCTCTTCAAGCTGGGACTAAGTAACAGTCCAACTTGTGAGAGGTGTCAAGAAGAAAATGAAACAGCCACACATATCCTGTGCGAATGTGAGGCCTTAGCTTATTTAAGACTGCGCCACTTGGGTCAATATTTTAGGGAACCAAGTGACTATTTCGACGTCCCCACGTACAAAATCCTATGCTTCATTCGAAGTGCAGGTTTGTTGAGGGAATAATCAGAAGGAGGGGTACAACAGATCACTGTGGTTGGTCGCGTGCAAGGGCCAAGAAGGCCTACCCCTTATACATTCATTCATACCATATGCCGTAATAAAGAGAGACACGACTTTATGGATTTAGGGCAAATTCAAAAGAAAACAGTTCGCAGCATCGCAATTTTGTTGTCTGTCTTTCTGCGCGCAGGCCCCTGTGATGCCATCTTTAGCGCAACTGAAAAGTGCGATGTCCGAGGAGTACCACGTGACACATGTAAGGTAAACAGGAGAAAACAGAAATGCTATACAGGCCTGACGGAAAGACCCAGATGCGTCACGGATTATTCAAAAGTGTTTTGCCAAATTCACACGTAATATACCATTGAACTGAATGATACTAGGACCGTGTATGATTTCAGAAAATCAAAGAAACCGAACCTATCCAAACATTTGCTAGAGCATGGGTTCACAACATTCTTTGGGCCATGGATGGCTTACTGTTTGGATTCTCTTTGGAGGATCACACAAATTCAGGAAATTCTGGTCAAGAAGTACCGAATGAAGCCACTATACAGCAGGCGGTGTCCTGAACGAAATATAACCAGCGTGTCTTCGGAATATCACAACGAAAGGCTCGATCCTAGGCCTACACAAAAGAGTAACATTAAAATGCCTCTTAGATAATAGGATTAGAATACCGTTAAGTTGGATTGATGGGGTTAATATCAATGATTCACGATATTCTAACAAAAAAATCGATACAAACTCTAATTCAAAATTCCTCCATTTCTGTTACCCGACGCAATTGTTGGAACAAAGCCGCTCTCTGTCAGCATATCTCTATACATGAACCTGAACAGTCGGTGTGTCCACAGGCAGCCATAGGAGTTGTTTTGAATGATTTAAATGATGCTACCCTGTTGCGTGAAGCACGAACAGGCAATGCTGCCTCTACTTACAAAGCCTAATGGAATTTCAAATGGATCCGAGAAATGGCCTACTAGAAATTCACTGTAAAAATGTTACATTACTGTTAGCATGCAATCTAAATAAAAGAGAAACAGCCATTCAGACGAATGTTAATACATATAAGCATATTTGTGAGAGGTTGAGGCTCCCACATTTTCTAGACAATCGGCTCACAGATGACGGTAAGGCTATCAGCCTTACGCACCGGCCGCCCTTTGCCTTCCAGGAAGATTCGTGGTACTCATTTGTTAGTCGCTGACTCGACCCCAGGGCCATAGTGCTTTTGGAAGAATTAGGTCAACTGGAAAATCCTATGACCTCATCGGGAATCGAATCTGCAACCGTCTGGTTTGTAGCATAAAGCTTCAACCAACTGCGCTATGGCGTGCCCTCCTTGTCTGTTGAAACGTATAATAGCCAAGGTTAGTCTCTCCGTCTGTCCTACCCTTGGTTCTCTCAAATGGAGCGTTATAGAAAGAATTGGTTAAGATAAAAGATGTTCCTCTTGGAGAGATAACCTCGAGAAAATTGCCAGTTTTATTCTCATGTGCACTGGTTTGAGTGGATGCCAACTTATACCCCAATTTCTTCCGCCGTAAAGAAAGCGCTGGGATAATGACAACAATACGACTGTGACATCAAATGGATTTTGACTAAAACGGGATTGTGACAAAAGATCGTAAAAGAAATTGGACTCTAACAAAAGGGAGTTTTGCCAATAATTGGGTTTTTGGGACCTAGACGGCAATGGGCCTGTGACAACAATAAGATTTTGACAAATATGGAGTTGTGAGAGCAGTGGTATCGTGAAAACAATGACGGCTACAGACAACGAGTAACAGCAACTTCCTTTCAAGCTCGGAAACATTACAAACAAATAAATAAGTACTTATCAGCTGGAAAAAGAAAAGAAAAATAATTCATAATGAAGTCACGGGTCTGAAAGTTCAATAACTTTATTTGTTATACTCATTCTCTAGAATTATATATTAAATTATTCAATTTATTTGAATTCTTTTCAAAGTATAAACGTGACTGCAGCATGGGGCCCAAATGGATGTCTCAGGGCGTGGCACAGGATGTAATTTGCAGTATCCGCTTCACATCGGAACCGGAAACCGCGATTTATATGCAAATAATATGAAAATACTAGAGATCTCAGTGGTCCTTGCTGTACAGGGTGCGTGTGACCCTATCACAAAGATAGCAGGTACGAATCCCGCTTGGGGGTATGTATAGGCGTGTATATCCGGGTTCTTGTTATGTTTATATCGTCCTGTGTCTGTACAGGCCTTGCGACGGGCTGATGTCCAGCGGAATGCGTCCTACCAAAATGTCGACAAGTTTTCCGAATCACAGAGAAGCGGGAGATATTGCACCACGCTGTTCTCTACCGTCATACAGGAAGTGTACATTGATACTCCAAAGTGGGCAATGAATTCAAATTAAAAATTTGTGGCACGGAAATGACAATAATTTATTTCTATATCCAAAACGTCAGGCACGAAACGTCGTCATTTAGAGGTAACAGTACTCCGGATAAACAAGGTTTACACTTTAAAAAAAAAAAGGAAATGTTACAAGAGGTATCGAGTTATCAGCAGACAAGCTGTAAACACACAGACTTTATACGGGTCGGGAAAGTTGGTGAGCTTGCGATAAAACTCAACTCTAACAACTAAAATCAGCAGGGCTGTTGTTTCAAGCATTAAAAGAGAATAAACGATAAAATAAATACTAGGCATTATGAGTTACTCCCAAAACATAAATAAACGTCGCATTTCAACACATAGGACAGGAAACGTCATCGTGCATTATAAAATCAGGTTTAGTTTACACGGTGGAATATCTGGACTCCACAACGCGGTATCGCTAAACCAATGTTTCATATATCTGTAAATGTTCATTCATTTGCCCATTTCTACACGCCATTTGATAAGTGGCGCTCCGTTCGCCGTGGCGTGACACGGTTCGTGCACGCTACCCTGCCATCAGCCGCACCCGGGCCAACAGGGAACACAAAAATTTCATTTCACTCAATCCACAGTGTGTAAATTACTGAAGGCAAGGATCCATGCGTTTAGTCCTCTCAGAATTATGGCACCCGAATGATGACTTCTCATTCCTCCCTCTTTAACCTACTTTCCACCTCTTCAGACTGTGAGATGGACTGGGTTGTGAGACACAGTGAACCTGTGTCAGTGACAGGATGTTTCGGATGAACACACTACCTTCATCTTCAGAGTGTGGTATACGTCTGATGAATTGGTTCGGTTATGCAGGTAGTTTGTAAGAAAGGGGTCACACGGATTCGAGGATGGGGAGATAAGGAAATTGGGCCCGATCTGAGCCAATTGGAACTCTATATTCTTTTACCATGAAGATGCAGGCAGTATTTTCATCGAAACATCGGTACCTGCCTACAATATATAGAATGTCTCAACTCAGAATCTCACAAATCTGGACACCGTCTTGAAGAACTCACACCTTATACTCTCGTCCACTTATTCCTCCGTTCCCTCCTTCTCATCTTATTCCTACTTTCCTGCTCTTTATACTCAATTTCCCACCCCTCTTTCCACTTTATCTTCTGTCTTCCCGCCTTCTAGCAATTCTATTCCTTCTCTTCTTATCTGTCTCAGGTTCTTCCTACTTCTCTACCCCTTTCCTTCCTCTCCTCATCTTGTACATCCCCTTCTCCTCCATTCTCCCTGTTCCCCATACAAAATGTGTACATGACACGATCATAATTTCTTAACATGTTCATTAACTATCGAACTTCAACGACTCATCAGTTAGCACGAACTGAAACTCTTGCGCGCATTAGCCATGTTATGATTTTATTTTGAAAATAAAAATATCTATAAATAACGTGTATTTTAAACGGATGTTTAGTCGACATGGAAGATCCTACAGCAACGAATCCTAACATAATACCCGCTTGAAATATTCACATACGCGTCATATTGAAGAAAAAACGTATCAGAAAATAATATTACACTGAACTGGCTCATATGACTAACGGTTCAAATAAAAAACAAATTAACGTTACCTGTGACGGCTATCTATTTAGGCAAGGACATTTATGAGCAAAAACAATAACTATCTGTGCTAATTTCCATCTACTTTTTCTACCTATTTCATTATCGAACTGGAACAAAACTGCCCCAGCAAATGCTCCAGCTGCGGTTGTCCTACGCCTGTTACTTCGACACTAATTGTTCTGATTCGCGCTGTGCTGGCAACCCATTCCTCGGGTTGCACGGACAGGATGTTTGTGTGACGTCTGCTGCCATTACAGACCAACCATTTGTATCTGGTTAAACGTGTTACAGTCCATTCATCACCCACACAAGGCTACAGTTGCGCCATTTTCTGGCAAGCTGCCATTTCTTTCTTGGTCTGGTAAATGACGTTTTGCCACCTGATTGGTAATTTATAACGATAAAGCTGGAATGAATAATGGTGGGGGGTCCGATCTCATGGCTTATCGTACGAATTCGTCTGCAAGAGCAGGCAATCCACAAGAAGCCTCGGTAATCAGAGTTCACGCAGCAGAATTGCATTGGAATTTCAACGCGAAAGCAATGTTCTACGAAAATTATGTACCAGCGTTAGGCCCACAGCTGATAATTTTATTATCTGACGAAATAATCTCATGACTTCTACTTGTGAGCCTAGTCTGTTGGTTAAATAACGTACGTAAAACCTAAATTACTGAATAACATCAGGGTAACGCACAATTATGGGGATCGGCAGATGTACGACAACGGAAGAATGAAGATATGTTTGGACAGTGCATTATGTTGTGTGATCAAACTAATCTAATTGCCGTGTTCCGGCTAACGCAACTATAAGAATGTATACACTGTATTCAACTGTTTATTAAAAATCACATGTTTTTACCTAATTTTACTTCAATGTTTTGGGATCAATTTTACATTATCTACAAGATTATGTAGCAACTTTATAAATTTTACAATTTTTATGTTTTATATCAATGAATCCAGCACAGATACGACTGTAAATATGGGCCCATATGCTGGTTAAAATGGTTACGATTCAAAAACACTTGTAAGTATTGCATCACCTTAAAACGACCAGTTGGATGGTGAAAATATGTTGTGATTTTTAATAAACAGTTGAATGAGTATACATTCTTACAGTTGCGTCAGACGGAAAACAATTGGAGTAAGAGACAGAAGAATATAAAAAAGGAGAGTGAAGAAGAATGGAATAAGAGAAATAGGAGATGAAGCAGGAAGGAATATGGTCAGAATATGGAAAATGAAGCGAAAGGGGACAGGAGATGAAAAGGAAGAAAGGGAGGAATAGGAAAGGATAGAGTAGGAACAAATGTGAGCGTCAGAACAAAAATAATAAATAGGAAGAGAAAAGAAGGCGAGAAATATGAAGTGAAGAAAGAATTGTGCGGAAGGAAGAAGGAAACAAAGAATAAGAGAAGATGGGAAGAAGGATGTAAACAGAATATGAAGACATGCACGGAAAAGAGGGGAAACAAGGAAAAGCAGAGGAAAGAGTAGGAAGGAAAGGAAGTATTCCCATGAAGACTCTGGGCTGAAACCAAATCCTGGCCACCAGTACCGTCCAGCATGCTCTGCCCCTAACAATTTTCAATTGAAAATATAACTTGGGCCTTTGTTCGCGACAATTCCACTGCAGCTACAAATATACATACAGGAGTGGTGTGAGGAGCCCACCAATCGTGGCCGATATGATAGCCCTTCAGGCCCTTCCTTCCCGTCAGAAAATAAAATGAAACAAGATAAATGATAAGAGGAACTGTGAAAATGTCGTCAAATTGTTATAAAAACATGCAAGCAGGCCCTTCATTAGGCGCACTCCTGATCATGCGAACAAAATGGAGACGCATGGAACGTAACAGCCGAGCGGACAGACCATCGCTCAGTGTCTAGAATCGCGTGTTGGGGGTTCCGCACCACTGGGGTTGGCCGGCTGGCTTTAATTCTCCTGAACAGAAACGTAAAGACACAAGCGGGAGTCTGAATGAGCTACGGAAGCATTCACGGCGGCAGAGGCCGACATAGAGAAACACGGATCGCTTTATAGCACTGCTAATGAAACGCCCAACATTCACAGGTGTTCTTTCATCAAACTTCAAACCGAAAATATTCACCTGGATTTGGCTATTAAAACATGACTACCGTGCCTTCCAAGCTGTTTACGACGTTTTCACTAACGAGCCTGCGGTGACGTACTCCCCCCGTCTGCATAACATTTCAACTGAGACGGAGTGGGTACCAGGAGCCCCCTTTACGCACTCGATCGGAGACTGGGGTGGGGGGTTGGGGAAACCCGGTCAAACGCTGTAAATATCTTGTTCCTATCGGGACTCGAACCCCGGTCGTCAAAACCGTGGCTCATCGCTATACGGACAGAGCTATTCCGACTCCTATAGAACGATGTGACTGTCAAAACAGAGTGTAAGCAAAGAAGGCATTTCTTCAATATTTACATCTGTTTTAAAATTCTTAGACATTATCCATTGTCATATTTTTATTTTTTATTTATTTTTTTATTTATTTATTTTTTTTTTGCGAACCGGGATAACTTAGTATAGCGACTGGCTACAGGCTGGATGTCCGAGGTAAAGGCAAGATTTTACTCCTCACCACGTCGTCCAGACCTGTTCTGGGGCTTATCCCTTTCCAACGCTTACCGTGGGATCTTTCCAAGGGCAAACAGCGGCTGGGGCGTGAAGCTCACCATTCACCTCCAAGTATTGCAGAGGTCAAGAATATGTGGATCTATACATACAATTCTTCATAAGTGCTCAATCATTTAAGCACAGGGACAACATGCTTTCTATTTAAAACGCTTCGCAGATTCAACTCCGTCTCCATCCTCAGGTGAAAGGCCTACTCAGGTGGGTTCAAAAGATAGAGATACTGCCTATCTGCGGAGCCAGGTCACCTTCAGGAGGTATATACATTCAAACACAATCACGCCACCTTCAGGAGGTATATACATTCAAACACAATCACCTGAATTATCACGCCATATATATTAGCAGAACATCAGTCCCTTGTTCATAAGCCTTATCCAATTGGATAGGCATCATAAGGTCAAATAATGATTCATATAAGTATATGTGGGAATATTCAAGCAATAAACTCAACTAAAATGTAACGCTCTGGGTGAGAATTTGGGTACGATATGTATGGGTACGCCTGAAACGGTAGCCGAGCGGTCTAAGGCGTGCACTGTCTTCGCTCGCTCGGAAGCCGGGATCGTGGGTTCGAATCCCACTCAGGGCATGGACGTTTAGTTTGTGTGTGCGTTTGTGTTTGTGTACAATTAGAGGCCTTGCGACGAGCTGATCACCCGCCTAAGGAGTCCTACCCAATGTGTAAGGTCTAGAAAAATCGAAGTGAACGGAGAAGTTCATGGAGGTAGGCCTAGGCCCACTGTGGTTGTAGTGCCAAGGGGAATATATATATATGGGTACAGACAGTGTTCACAGAGTGTGTATAGACTGCTGATTTGTTGTTTCATTCCTTGTTCAGTCGCTTTATATTACTAAGATTGTACTGAAATATTAATGTAACATTAAGTATCATGAGGGGGCACGCGGTAGCGTAGTTGGTTGAGGCGCTATGCTACAAGCTGGAAGGTCGCTGGTTCAAGTCACGATGAGGTCATGGGTTTTTTTCTCAATTGACCTAATCCTTCCATCCGCATTATGGCCCTGGGGTTTACTCAGCTTCTAACAGAAATGAGTATCAGGAATTAATTACATAATTTTCCTGGGGAGTAAAGCGCGGCCGGCGCGTAAGGCTGACAATCTTACCGCCATCTGTGAGCCGATTGTCTAGATGATGTTGGACCCTCAACGTCTCACAACCCTATGAGCCTTCACGGTCTGGTACAGGGATAGCTTTACTTTTTTTTTTAAGTAACATGTAGAATCCCTGCGGAATCCGTCCGTATTGTACTTATGATACAGCATGCCTGATGGTGGTCTTACTAATCTCTGTATTTGGGTGATGACTTTTGAATCTTCTTGTAGTTGTGCGAAGAGAGACGCCTTTATACTTGAAGTAATGTGGGGTTATGTTTATTCTCTCGTAGGATTCCTGTCGAGAGTATTGTAGTGTTTGGTGCTGTGGGTTTACTGACATGCGCTGGCCTATAGTTTCTTGGTATTCTGAACTACAAGAATAAAATACAAGTCTTAAGAAGATATTCTTCCAAATTCAAAACTTGAAGCAGGGCACAGGCGCGGAAAACAGACAACTTATGCATAAGTTTGCTTTTCGTTTCGAGGGAAGAAATGTATGACCGTGGCAGTTCTCATTTTCAAGTCTTTCAGAAGCCCTTAAGCCATCAGCAACAACCTCCATTTCCAACCTCCACCACAACTCCAGTCTTATTCTATCCCCCTTCCTCCTCATTTTATCATTTCCCTCTTCGCCTCTATTATTTCTTAATCCACTTTATTTTCTTCTGTTCCTACTCCAGCTCATCCTTTCTCGCATTTATCTCGCATTTTTTCAGTCCATTCTTTTCTACCTCATTTCTTCCTCCCAAATCACCTTATGTTCTTCCTTACCTTATCAAACTTCTCTCCTGTACCTTCTTATTCTTGTTGTTTTATCCTCGTCCTATCCCTCCTATCCTTTCTATTTAATTTCTCATTTGTTGCCGTTTCCTTTTTCGACTATTTTTCCTGTACTTTCTTTCCCTGTGCCATGTCTTGTTCCTCCTTCTCTCAGTCCCTTTAACCATTTGTTGCTTCTTCTTCCATTCGGCCTCTTCACAGCTGTGTATGCAACTTGCACGGCACTGGACTGAGAAATATGGGCGCGGTACCGCAGTGTCTCGCTCTCCCTGGCCCTCAATCCAAACGCTAACAGTCGCTGGATCCATTCCAAGCCGAGTTGCTATGCTTCCTTATAGAGTGGCATACTTTCTTATGTAGAATAAACATCATAAACAGTTGTCCCTTCCTCCGGCGACTAATTAGCATACTGCCCGTGCCGTGACGTAACAACCTGTGTCACTAGCAATTTCTAGGTGTTCGCTACGTGAGGTCACTTCCTAGTGCTGTTCTGAAAATGATTTAGATGGTGATACAATGAACGGTACACTTGTAAGTTCAAGACATGGGAAGTGACGGGTCAGATGCATGAACGTTTCGCCAAATATAAAGAGAACGATCAATTCCGGGAGGATAAGATGCGCAAGCCAAGCGCATGCAAGAGAAGAGGGATTCGTACGTTTTGGTGGTAAAAACATAAACAAACAGATAATGAAGGCAGATCTTAGAACATGAGCCAGGATAGCGCAACCGGTATAGAGAATAAGCTACGGGCTAGACGACCGTAGGATCAGAGTTCGAGTCCTGGTAATGTCAAGAAATTTATCTTCTTCACGTCGTCCAGACCGGCTCTGGGGCCCACCCAGCCTCCTATCCAATGGGCACCGGGGTCTCTTTCCCCAGAAGTAAAGCGGCAGAAGCGTGAAGCTGACCACTCACCTCGAGCTAGTGACGATGTCAAGAAAACGTGGATCTATATATCCGCTATCCCTATACGTCTTCGTGGCGTAGTGCTTAATTATTTAAGCACAGGGACAACTTTACCAATTTTGCCATTTTTTTTCCTCTGGCTCTAAACCCCCAATTTTGGCCATGGCCTACCTCCATGTAACTATCCGTTTCATTTCGGTTTACTATATCTTACACATTCAGTAGGACTCCTTGGGCGGATGATCAGCTCGTCGCAAGGCCTGTACCTGTACACAAACACAGAAAATCGCACA
Source organism: Cryptotermes secundus (assembly GCF_002891405.2). Lineage (NCBI taxonomy): Eukaryota > Metazoa > Arthropoda > Insecta > Blattodea > Kalotermitidae > Cryptotermes > Cryptotermes secundus. The sequence continues at coordinate 90,394 of NW_019737085.1, forward strand.
TACACAAACATTAACATTAATGCCTGAGTGGGATTCGAACCCACGATCCCAGCTTCCGAGCGAGCGAAGAGAGTTCATGCCTTAGACCACTCGGCTACCGTGACCGGCATTCACTTCTTGGAACACTTTATACAAAGCAAAGAAAAAACAAGATAGTAGAGCACGGGCTTGATGAAATAAATAATTAAAGGTCTTCTACAGCACCTTAAACACCTCTGGTCATTTCGTACAGTACAAATAAAGAAACAGAACAATGCAATGGAGAGACCACAAGTATCTAACTTCCACCCAAAAGCTGAACAACAAAAAAAGTTTGGTTGGTTTTATAAATCGCGTGTGGTCCCGAAACGACAATTGGCCAACCCCTCCACACATCAGCAGGCGTGTAGCAGCCCTTCATATAATCCATTCTGATATAATTTTGCCTGTAACCACTACGCCATGCACGCAACACTCATTAAATACTTACGCACATGGCCATGGGCAATGGGCCACACAATGCGCTGTTCTCTGTATGTCTTCAGGCAACGGATCACGTGATCTCACAGGCCGATATGAAATTGCTCCTCCCGTCAGTGTTCCTGATATTAACGGTACAACGTCACGTTGAGCCTATAATTGCTAACCCGAATGTTCAATGTTGCTAGACGTGTATGAGACATGAGATTCGGACTTCTGGACTGGTGGAAATGATTCATTGATTTCATTAATAGATTATATATTTCGCACTGTTTGCAGTACATGTAACGAAGTCCACTGGTATACTTGTACGTACCGCGTTCTTTAACAAACCAAAACTCTGCATTCTGCCCACAGACTGTATCTAATGTACCTCTAGGAGCGAGTGCAGTCTGAGAACATTCAAAGCGGGAAGGCCCTCTCACAAATTGTAGTAACGCCTACTGCCCCCCCCAAAATTTACATCACTCGTTCTCTTTCGGTTCTGTCTTTAATTCTTCAACTCGGGAAGCGAACCTGACCACTCGCTTCCAGCTAGTGTCGAGGTCAAGAAAATATGCATTCCCCCATACGCCTTCATGATGTGGTGCATAATTAGTTAAGCACAAGGAAAACTTTGCCTCGCCTTACCCAGCGCTTAGATGTCTTTCAAACGACCTCTTCCTAAATTTTAGGAAGACCTAAAAGACTAGCGACCACTGCCTGGGAACCTTTTGAACCCAAGCCCAAGTATAGTGGACCCCCCTGTCTCAAGATCTCCTACAGTAGCGTTCTCTCTTCTTTTTTTTTATTGCTAGTGGGGTGGGACTGTCTCTACTCGTCTATAGGTGCTTGGTAGTCATCATGACGGTAAAGGTATAATTCCACCATTCTTTAGCTCAGGTAATGAGCTGGAAGCTTCACGTCCCGGCCACTTTACCCCCAGATGAAAAAAGTCCCCGATACCCACTGAATAAGAGGCTTGGTTGGCCCAACGGCCGGTAGATCAAATCTTGAATATTCTGAATACTAAGCAAATACGTCTTCTGGTTAAAATGGTATAACAAATATGCCAGTATAATGCTCATAACCAGTAACGTGACGACTGCGGTAGAGCCACCTTCAAAACCGTTTAGACTACATCAAATACAAGCACAACTAAATCAACACAATGACCAATGTCGAACATAGCGTCTAAAAAACTTTCAGTACTGGAATATTACACCTGTTTTGATAGCATAACTCACATGCCTTTGTGTTTACATAGCTGAATATAAATATCGTAATGAAGATTGCCATCTTCTGGGATATGACGACGTGTAGTCTGGTAGTTTATGCATGCTTCGGAGAAACGGACGGCCTCAATATTCATGACTGAAGAGAAAGCCAAGAAAGTAACCAGTAAACTTCTAACCAACTACAAAAAGGCCGAGTCCTTCTTGTAAAGCCACCTGTCGCTCAAAATTCAAGACGTTCCAATATTTTCTGGAACTCCAAGAAACATTGCCATGTTCACAAGATCAAACCCATGCCATCAACACCCCTATGGATTCATCTTCTCTCCTACACGAACTACATGTCCTGCCCATCTCACCCTCCTTGACTTGAGCAATCTAATTGTACTTGACGTAGAGTACAAGTTATAGAGCTCCACTTATACAGTTATCTCCAATCTCCTAATAGTTCATCCCTCTTCGCTCCAAATATTATCTTCAGCACCCTCTTCTCAAAGACCCTCAATCTATATTCTTGTCTTAAAGTATAAGACGGAGCTTCACACGCATACAAAACTACAGGCACAATTATATATTTTTTTTATTTTAATTTTTGCGTTTTTAGGCAATAGGTGAGAATACATAGGATTCTGCGTAGTTCCACAAGACAGCGTGTCGGCTCCGGTGAAAGGAAGAAGCATGTGCTTTCGATGTACTTTCTGGAAGAATCATATTAAAATTCTAATACCGTTATGCAATACAACGAAGCACGGAGCTCAAAAGGTAATGACCGTGATCAGAGTTCTCGAAGTATCAAGTTCCGAGTACCGAAACAACAAACAGTTTCCACAACAGCCACTTCCACTCACCCCTCACCTCCCCTGACGCTACAACCTCCGAAGTTCATGCAGTATTTTCGATGGAAATCAATCGATCACTGAATAGCTCAATTAGTAGCCCAACAGTGGCTAGCTGCAGGTAGAACGACCGTAGGGAACACAGAGGGCTGTCTCTGGGGGTAAAGCGGTTGGAGGGTGAACGTTAATATTTGCCCCCATGTGTGACACTCTCCCATACGCCCCAATGGCGTGAAGCTTCATTAATTATATGGATGGCCTCAGGAAGCACAGCCTTCCTTTCGTGCGTTGTATGTATCTCTGAAGATTACCTTAACTATGAAAATCGAAGAATAGTTCCCACTTCCTTATTATATAACTTGACTGCTTCTTGTATGCTATGACAGTGACTTTCGTTGACTCATCTATATAAGGGCTTATAAACTCTCACTGTATGACAGAATCTTGTATTTAAGCGCGTGGCCTAGTGGTCAGAGTTCCTGCCTACAGATACAGAGGTTCTGGGTTCGATTCCCGGCGCTACCAGATTTTCTGAGTAGTAGTGGGTCTGGATCGGGATCCACTCAGCCTCGTGAGGATAACTGAGCAGCCATTTCAAGGAAATGGCGGCTCCGGTCTAGAAAACCGAGATTAACGGCCGTGGGGATCCGTTGCGCTGACCACGCGACACCCTCAATCCACAAAAGTTGGCACTAACTTCGCCGACAAGCGGCGCTCGGTCGGTCGGTCGGTCGGTATAGTTCGCTTGCGGAATATAGGCCACGGAGTTTGTTTTGGTTGTTGGATTTCACAATTGATGACAATACCATACGCTGCTACAGGGAACGCATAAGTTAGGGGGTAAAATTACAGATTGAAGACGTAACACAACAGCGGGTTTAAGGAAAACAAGCTGCCACAATAAAAAACATCCGAAGAAAGGAATACAGATTAAAAGAAGTGGACGACGCCCCTTATGAGGTGAAAAAAAAATTTACAAAATTTAAAGAAAAATTTAATAGATTTTATTTGATTTAAGTTAAGTGAACTACAGCGTGTGCTACTTTAGCGCATACCAATTGACTACGGGAATGACGTTTCTAACCATGAAGCGTGCAGTCGCACATGCGATGAATGGACAATATTAGTGCAGTGTAGCTGTTTCACCATAGTAGAACACCTGAAGATATGGCCATTTAAGGCCGAAAAATGGTGTTGAAAGTGTAAGAAAGACGGAACAATTTGTTGTGTTGTTGACGGGCTGTGTAGTACATAAGCAGTTATGACAGAATATTTTTTTTTTTTGTATTTTGATCCAAAATATTAAATTCAACAAACAAGATTAATTATATGTAGTAAGTATGTTGACACAGTCAAACGGTCTATAACATGTGCGTGGCAAATTCTATGTTGTACTTCGCTAAATTTCCCAATACAATTTCCTCCTTGACTTCCGAATCCACGTACTGTTTCAACTACCCCCCCCCCATCCCTAACCCTTTACTTACAAGGCAGAAGGCCAATCTCCTTGGGTGGTGGTTGGGAGACAGTATTTCCTAGCGTTGAAGTTTAATGAAGAGTTTCGGTGCAAAATGGGCTTGCACTAACCAACAATAAAATTAAAGATCTGAAAGAAAATTATTTCAATTTTCTTGTCATGTGGATAACTGCATTCCAGGAGCTGCTGACAGCAGGTCGGTCATGTTACAGTTCTCCAAACCTATAATTTGCTCCGTCCCTGACAATTAAGTTTCGCAGTCGTGTAAGGTTTACCTTCCCTAGGCATCCATACACCTTTTACTAAAGGGTAGTTACCCTCATATGTGATGCAAACATGAAAAGTCAATGGCGTGGGGTTCTGTCACGCAATTCGCATGACGTCAGAGACGCCATATTTGTTCTGGCAACATCAAAGATGACATGTATTGAGTTAGTTACTGTGGTAACAAGGCGGTCAGCCATGCCACATGCCAGTGTCTCTTCGACAAAGTTTCAGAAGATACTGAATACATTATGGGTCGATCTTGTGATAACTGCTCCCCTGTGAACGCTTCAATTCGTAACGAAATACGTAAATCAATAGATACATATTCAGTGGCGTACCTCTTTGCTTTCAGCTACAAAAATTCTGAATACTTCCAACTAAACTAAAACTAAAACGTTCTTGGTGGCCTGTTTATATGTTGGCAGTAGTCCTCTAACTCACTCACTCACTGACCAACGAATTCACTCTACTGCACTCTGTCCACTAACTCGTCCTGCTTATATAATCTCGGAACAGAACGTATAGGAAACACTGTTCTGCTGTTCAACTGTTACTTAGCTGACTGTGCAAACACCATTCCTTTGTTTAATGCAGTTTTCTGGCATGTGGCGCCCTGAAGATCTTATGTGAACCGACGTTTCGGAGGAACGTATCGCCTCCATCGTCAGGGTAGAAAAATTCACGACCGAGGAAAGAGAGTGAGCAGGTGGCTGCAAACCCTGAAGATATATGCGATACGTTCTTCCAAAACGTCGGTTCGTACAAGATCTATACGGCGCCAAATCCCAGAAGACGGTATTTTCATAATAACCGTCGTGAAAACCTCAATTCTTGTCATTCCTCTGTTGTCGATTCCGAGCCACTGCTTAGCAACGGCCCCTTACAGTCGACTATCTCGCGGTCGACGTCTAGCAACGGTTTTACAAGAAACAATATTACTCTCTCGCGTAAGTAAAGATCACCCATGAGGTTTTAATAACAAAATTCTGTGTTCATTTCTTGTTCTCTCATGAGCGCTTCATCACTTCATACTCAGCATTTTCGTAATGAGACTGCTTGAAAGACAGACACAGCAGCACAGTAAACAAAGCAGCAAGGAGAATGAAGGTTTCCTTACCGACAGAACCAACTCGTCTTACCGGCATCAGACAACTGCGTGATCCTGGTAACGCTTACCTGAAACAAAAGAAGCAAGAAGGTGAGAAGTCGAAAATACGACGTGAATCACAAATACTGAAAAAGCACATTTAAAATAGAAGCACCAGAACTTGAGCATAAACTAGCTTCGCTCTTCTAAGACCGAGGTACCCAAACCCTTTTAGTCTGAGGATTCCTTGATGTGAATAAAATGAGGTTCGACTCCCAGCTTGCAAAAAAAATATTTAACTGCAGTTCCTCTGGAACCAGATCCCCAGTCTCGTCTGCCAGTGACAGCACGGACGGAAGAACGCATCGGGGATCACACGTCGATGCATGCCGTCAAGGTCTGGTTTGGAACACCGTGGTAGGTGCAAACTGGCAACGTGCCTTGCCAGTACTAGATTATGAGCGAATTCTAGTTTCAAGCACGCGGTGCTGAGCGCTGACTGTAATGACAACAACCAATGAGTATCTAGGAGGCACAACAATACTGCTAGTTAGTATAGTGTTTCCAGCAACGGGCCATAAGCTTCATAAGGACTTATCTTCTGAAATTTGGCACATGGATGACAAAATAAGACAAGCAAGAGGCTTGGAACGTTTTCTCAGGCACCCGTTCAAGTTATGATATCAGATATAGTTCAATAATTTATAACATAATTCTCGATACAATTGTAGCACGTGGGAACTTTTCCAGAAACAGTAAATACTGTTCATTCCGTAGTTCATGTTACCCGCGAATTTAGTCTTTGAAATATTAACAATCAAGGGGTCAAAAAGTATCCTTCTCTTTTGAAACTAGATATTCTACCAGACCTCCTCTCTTTTGGTTTTTCAGAGCACAACCTAAATTCCCGACTCCGTGTGGACATGCCCACGCCATCATTTCAGCATTTGAAACCTGTGTCACTTTCATATCATTTGGTTTAATTTAACAGTTCAGTAAAATACAAGTATGTGAAGACTGTGCCCCACAATCATCCTCACTAATCGTTACTGTTCGTCCTGTTCTTCGATATTTGAATGGGAATTTGTTGCTGTTGTTTCGTAGGCGTATGGTGTTTCTTCAATGCACAATGGAGACGCGAACATTTGAAACGTCGGCAACATCGACGAATGCAAATGTTCAAGAGCGGGATCATCAAAATGAACCATCATAACAGCCTAAATCACTAACCCTCATTACATCTCTCTCTGAGACTTCACCCCGGATTCCATGGGGTTGGACCCGGCCCACAATTCTCCAGCCATACACTGTACCTCCACGATGCGAAAGCCATGCCAGAGTGATCAGCACAGAGACCGGCTGTTCTGAGAGAAAAACGCATAACCTCCATGAATGGTTTGAGCTTGGGACTCCGATGTGAAGTGAACGTGAGTTTGTGAGGGCTCTCAACCTCATTGCCCTTGGGAACACTTTACTTGTTACCTATTTTTTTTTATTGCTAGTGGGGTGGGACTAAGTCCCTTGTACTGCGGCCACTTCTGGTCTATTGTACCAGCCCCAGATGATACGTGAGGGTGATTGTGGAGCAATTGATGGAATGAAGATTGGCGGGGGAGACAGAAGTACTCGGAGAAAACCTTCCCTGCACCACTTTGTCCACCACAAATCCCACTTGACCAGAGTCGGAATCGAACCCGGGCCGCCGCGGTGGGAAGCCAGCGACTAACCACTTGAGCTATGGCGCGGCCGTAGTTGTTACCTAACTACAGTAATTCTGTCTCAGAACTACGCATACGTCCTTGTGATGTTTGTTAAAGATACATCTTTGGGCTATCGAACTGAACGTGGGTGAGGTGCGTAACCGTTCAGAGTTGCTACCGAAAGCAACACTCGCGGATTCCAAAGGCGAAGTTTCGTAGTGCTGGTTTTTGATATTTAAAGCAAAGAGGGGACTGGATTCTGACTCCGTCTTCAGGCAAAAGATACTCAGTTGGGCCCAATCGATGGAGTTTGCATCTACGACCGCCACCACCAACACAGGGGGGAGGGGGGGAAACAACATAAACCATGTGCGCTAGGGCTCGAGATTTTTTATAAATTTTTAATGTTTTCCTTAACTCTTGAAGATTATTTCTTGTGCTTGGGTTTTTATATCTTACCTTGTGTTTGTGGTGGTTATTGACTAGGCCCAACTGAGTGGTCTCCAAAACGCTGTATTTTTAAATACAAAAACAGGACTACAAAATACAAAAACGCACTAATTATATCCCTGCTGATGTTCGGCACTTCTGTCTCGTCAGGCACGAAGATTGGTACTTCAGCATTTGGTAACGATTTGTAGGGGTAGTGCACAAAGAGAATCTTCTCGTTTTGCTTGGTAGTGTGTTTCTGTATTGCGTTGTCTTCTTCTTCTTCTTCTTCGTACAAATGATATTTCTACGATATGTTTCAACTTTGTAAGGCCATCATCATGTAAATACTTTCACGCAATTTCTGAACTGCATTGCTTTTTAGTTCATTGTTACAAAACTTAAACTAGTTCGAATTATTGTTTAATTTTTCATTTGGTGCTTAGTGTTTCTGAAATTCCGTGCTTTCTTAGACAGCCCTCCACCATTCAGAGATAATACACAATACAGCGTCGTACTAAACACTACACAACCACTCTACAAAGTATAAGACCTGCACGTAACCCAAGATACACAGCAGTCTACAAGCACATGCAAAGTAACAAAGCAAATGTACATAAACAGAGTTCCGTAAAAACGATTGTTACGGGCACCGCGGTTTACAATTAAGTTATTCCAAGTTCAGAGAAAAACGCCTGATTATGGGAGCTTTGAGCATGCTACTGTTTTTCTTCGTAGGCATAGAGCAACTCAATTCAGTAAATGAATTGTAATGAGGTACTAAGGTTTTGATTAATTACGTCCAACCTTCTATAAAAAGGTTGCAAGAAATGAAGATTTATTTGCTTTCAGTCCAGCTGAGCAGCGGCTCCTAACTGATGTTTTTTCTAGACTAGTTTTCTCCTACGTTTGGTCAAAGGGAAAACTGCCGATAACGACGGAGGTCTGAAGCCGTACTGTACACGTTCAAATACCTCTGTATCTTGATGTAATTGTACACGAGACGCTCAAATAAAAAGTTCATAAATTACATGCCACGGTGCTACTTCACTGTAAATAGAAGTTTTATTTTTGTATTTGTCATAGGGTGGCTCAAACCCGAATACACAGTTCTAAAATTATACTAAGGTATTCGACAGAGCGAACGGAACTCTTGCTATGGTGCTTGTACCTGCTGTGTTGCGGACAGTCGGTATAGCGACGGCCTATATGCTGGACGGCCAGGGTTCGATTCGCACCATTAGCAAGATAATTTTCTCTAAACCATAGTGTCCAGCCTACTATTCATTGCTACCGGAGGCTCATTCCCGTGGGAAAGCCGGGACAGTTAACTCGGTATAGTGACGGACCATGGGCGGGGCGGTTACGGTTCGACTCCCGGCAGAGGCAAGAGATTTTTCTCTACACATTGTCCAGACTTGCCCCGGGTTCCACCGAGCCTCCTATCCAATTACTTACGGGGGCCCTTTTCTCAGGGGAAAGGCGGTATATACAGGTTACGATCTGGACGGCCAGAGTTTGATTTCCGGCAGAAACCAGAAATTTTCTTCTGTACATAGTCCATGCCGATTCTGGGGCCAACCCAGCCTCCTATCCGATGGAAACCGTCAGCAATGCGGCCGGGGCGTGAAGATGATCACTCGCTTCAATTAGTGTTGAGGTCAGGAATGGTGGAGCCGTATCTCTGTTCTCCCATACATCTTCATGGCATAGTACACATACCTTACCTGCTGGGATGGTTTAGGACCACAGTAAGGCGTGAGTAAAGGAGGATGAATGTTTTCATGTAGGCGACTGTTAAGATTTTAGACACTGGGAATCCTAGTGCGTGTGCAACGGTGAACTGAAGTGTGTAAATCAGCAATAGCACTGTATTGCCTGTAATTAAGAGAGAAACTGTAACAGAAGTGCCAATAAATCCAATCATCAGAATTAGAACCCGTTCTTTCGACACGCGTACCATCCTACACGTAACAATTCCTACAGGTACTTGAGCGACTCGTGATTTCCCGAGAAGGACTCCGGCCCATTGAGCTGGACAACTTTCATTTCCCTCCATACAAAGACCGAAGAATGCATGGAACTTGGTAACTACTTCCTTCCACGTTGAAATATCCACAACTACATTGCTCCCGTAAGAGCTGCAGGGTTAACCTGCTCTGCTCGCTATCAGCAGTAATGAACCGTTGGGGATTTGATGGGACGCGTCGGGCTAGACTGCGGGCTCTCATACGGCTACTCGGGAGCCCCGGCCAGAGCTGCCACCAGACATCCCACGATTCTGGAGAACGCGCCTTCGCTCCATCGTTGTTCTTCGCCAAGATTCGTCTTTAATTCTGTGAGGAGCAGACAATATCCTTGGCATTAGACTTGAGTGTCCTCGGATGCGCCAGGTACATGTAAACCTGCTGCTTATCTGCCATATTACACGGCATCACATCCCAGGAAGCGGTAATCTTCACAACCACAGTCTCTGCAATACTGTCACGTGTATGGGTGACTTTCTGGACTGGTAAATGTATTTATTGGCCACTCCTCTACAATCATTCGTAATCATGTTCAAGTCGGGTTCAAGTCCCGATGAGGTCATTGGATTTTTTTCAATTGACCCAATCCTTCCAGCCGCACTAGCCCTGGGGTTTACTCAGCATCTAACAGGAATGAGTACTAGGAATTAATTAAATAACTTTCCTGGGGAGTAAAGCGCGGCCGGCGCGTAAGGCTGACAACCCTACCGCCATCTTTGAGCCTATTGTCTAGATAATGTGGAAACCTCAACGTCTCACAACCCTACGGGCCTCGACGGCCTGTTACAGGGATAGTTTTACTTACTTTGCTTATCGCTAATGTACCTACTTCACGAATCACTAGGACAAACCAAGTCTCCTCAGCCTTCACTAGTCGTATCCTGGCAACAGATTTTATAATACTCTCACTGTAACTAAGCACACATAAAGCCTACCCTTCACACGCCGACTTTCAACTGACAACTGAACTGAACCGAACTACGACTGCTCTGACAATTATTGTTGGATTGTGGGGTTGGAACACAGCATAGAAAACACATGTTGCCTAGCAATGGATATATCCGAACCACACAGAAGACACATCTTGCGACATCGGTTCTATTGTTGCGTGCGTTCCATACAAATGGGTCTACTCTATTGTTGGTTGCATTTTTATTGCGAGCTTCCTTACCGAGGCGTTCCCCAGCAATGGGTCCACATGTCACAATACTACTCACAATAAAGTTCCGCTAGAGACTTAGGCCGCCGTGGTCGTGGGTTCGAGTCGTGCTTGAAGCACAACATATTCATTAGGGATGTTTTTGTGATGCCCTGTGTTCACTGACTGGAGAGGTCTTGGATGGGTTGACCTCTATCAGTGTATGCCACAGTATGTATATAGAAGTCTCTGTTACGTCCCTGAGGCTTAGCAATTAATCATGCATTTCGCCCATGATTGTAGATTCAGCTATGCCGCACGCAGTGACAGTGCGCATGACGTGACTTCAATATTCTGACTGCTGAAGAATGGACACTGACATGACGTCATGGTGAAGTACAGACAATGGTAACAAAACCTGAGGGCAAAACTCCTGGAAGAATACGGATAGGTCTACATATAGCAAATACAATATCCTATCGAATTCTGAGAATGGTTTCTGTAATACAAAATTCTGAAGAATACGGACAGATATATGTCCGTATTCTTCGCAATATATATATATTTCCTTGGCACTACAGCCCCAGTGGGCCTAGGCCTACTCCCATGAACTCCGTTCACTTCGGTTTTTCTAGATCTTACACATTCGGTAGGACTCCTTGGACGGCTGATCAGCTCGTCGCAGGGCCTCTACCTGTACACAAACACAGAAAAACGCACACACACGAACTAAACATCCCCGCCCTGAGTGGGATTCGAACCAATGATCCCAGTTTCCAAGCGAACGAAGACAGTACATGCCTTAGATCGCTTGGCTACCGTGACCGGCCACGTCTATATATAGCACATATAATATCCTATCAAATTCTGACAAGGGATTCAGTAATTAAAAATTGCGACTAAAGTGAAGCTCCTGGAAGGCTAATTCTTTGCGCAAAAGCGTTTAAAAGTGGTAACTAGCGACAGTAAGAAGGCATAAGCAAAGCAGATGTGTTCTAATCCACCGAATAACAACTCTCTCGAGTTAGAACATAAAGTTTGGCAGCGCCATAGCTCAAGCGATTAGTCGCTGGCTTCTCACCGCTGCGGCCCATGTTCGATCCCGGTTCTGGTCAAGTGCGATTTGTGGTGGACAAAGTGGCGCTGGGGCAGGTTTTCTCCGAGTACTTCGGTTTCCCCTGCCAATCTCCATTCCAC
>NW_019737085.1:102266-133034 GCF_002891405.2 Cryptotermes secundus
GGGGCTGGTACATGAGGCCAGAAGTGGCCGCAGTACAAGGGACTTAGTCCCACCCCACTAGCAATAAAAGAAACGGAACATAAACTTACAGTTTTGTATGTACAGTAGGCCTGTACACGTATATCCCGTAGCATACACCTGTAGGCCCATAATATAGGTTAATTAGTCCTATACTTTCAATGTAAAGCGTTCTGCAGCCTGTCTGAAGGTTCCTAGAACCTTGAAATTTAGAGGTGAAAGTTTGATCCGGTGTATAGCGGAAGGGAATTAAAAATCGTACTCCACAAAAAAAAATAAGGAAACAGAATGTTTTAATATAGTCTTTATAATTTATTTTGTTTTGTTTTCTTTCTCTGATCGTCGATGATAATCGGGTTTATCTCATACGTAAACGTTTCATCAAACGTCTCGAAAACGAGCCACCGTTTCAAGAGACAAGAAATCTTAACCACTGAACTTTAACACTTTGGAGTCCAGTGGTCATTATTTGTACCACCTGCTTTAACATACCAAAACTCCGCATTCTGTCCGTGGGATTGCATATCCATTCCATGCACTTCTCACAATAAACACGCGACTGTTTCCTAAAAGGCATTAATTGTAAGTATAATTTAAAAGTTCGTGACGAGGGCATATTAACACAGTTATTGACTTGGACATTATCTACTGTTTTGATTTAAAACAACGTTACGGACTCTGAACTCGGTCTCCGTCCTCAGGTAAAAAGCTTACTCATCTGGGCCCGGGCTACGGACTAGTTCTACCGACTGAGTAGGATTTTAACCTGAGGACGAAGGCAGATGCCACTCTCGAAACCGTCGTTCTAAATCAAAAAACAGAAGTCAATAATTATAGCATTAAGCGGTTGATCTATGTAGTGCAGACAATGTGTTCCCTACGAGGTACGACCTGAATTTTTATATTACTTAGAAGAGAATCACAGAACCGCTTTTAACGAGAATATCCTTCTTCAGCCCAATAAACAGGCAAGCACACAAACTGACGAACGACACCAAGCATCCAGCAATGTCGCTTGCGAAAAGTACCATAACAGTTTAAAATTATAATTGATTGTATCTTACAATTCGTTAATGAACACTTCAAACTTGGCTATCAATTTCGGTGTTTATGAAAGGAAAGCGGCCCAACCAGTGAGACGGTATTCCTTACGAAACTCAGAAGTGGGTGGGCGCGCTCCATTCACGAGTCGCGAATACCATCACGATGTCCGGGAGTCAAGCAGCAGATCCTGCTTATAAATGGAGACGCGTGCCCAAGTCGCCATTACACTTGGAGGGTAATTAGTTATCAGCCGTTCCGGTTCGCTGAGCAGGCAGACAGGCACACGATTCAGGAACCGGCTAACAGAGTTCACAAAAACACTGCGTGTCTCGATGCTTGCCTGCCGGTAGCGAGAGGCACTTTATCCTCGTTTATTGCTATGAATTGTAACTACAACGCTTAATAGGCCCTATTGATCGATGTACCTTGCATCCATACCATTTTTCTTTTCATTTATTAACTGGGAAAGAGGTCCACTCTGACCCTGTTCATTTTGAACTGCAGGTCTACACAATTTAACTCAAAAACTGTGTACGTATTTACGTACTGTAACCACCTTTGGCGAGTTCTGTATTCCAGGATATAATGAACAGGCGATTCGGAGTATGCCAAGCAGGAAATGAGCATGAACCGTGCAGAAAGCAGACCATACAGCGTCGAATTATGATGAACCGGAAAGGGTCTGGAAGGAACAGGTTGTAGCCTTATTGACTGCTATCTCACCATTTGCTTGGAGGGAAGGCCGCGCCATAGCTCAAGCGGTTAGTCGCTGGCTTCCCATCGCGGCGGCCCGGGTTCGATCCCGAGTCTGGTCAAGTGGGATTTGTGGTGGACAAAGTGGCGCTAGGGCAGGTTTTCTCCGAATACTTCGGTTTCCCCTGCCAATCTTTATTACACCAATTGCTCCACAATCACCCTCACCTATCATCTGGGGCTGGTACAATATACCAAGAAGTGGCTGCAGTACGGGGACTTAGACCCACCTCACTAGCAATAATAAAAATAATACCTTGAGGGAATGCACTAAAAATCTGTCAGGGTAACCGGGACACCGACTGAGATTCGAACAAAGGTACGCTAGTATATTGTTCTCACTAGACCAACCAGATCGTCAGCAGTTTATTGCGGGTACCTCCACTGCTTCCTATTCAGACAAAAGAAAACATATTGTTACGTGTAGGGGTTTGTGGGTGACTTATAAGAAGGTTTTTGGATTGGACACAATTCCGAACTTCAGGCAATACGGGCTATTGCTGATCTACACGCTTTACTATTCACCGTTACACACGTGCTGGGATTCTCACTCTTCACTAGTCGTATCCTGGCAACGAATTTATAAGTCTCACTGTCACTTCAAATGATATATCTAGTGCTCTTTTCTTCGCATTATTCCCATTATTCTGCAGGTACCAGTTCCGAAAAATCAACTGAATTCAATTCCTCTGCTCGGTAATTAAGTAGTCGAGGAAGTAAAGGGTCGAGTTTCGAGAGGCCAATCTGCCGAGCAGACTTCCTTATAACCACAGCCTTATTGTTAAGGAGACGTGCTGACCGGTCCGCTGCCTATCGATGGACGTCCTATTGTTGCGAGGGAATTTGTGTACCGAGCCGTTGCCTAGCAATGGGTCTATACGTCACATTATATCAAGACACTCTGGAATAAGAGAATTAAAAATCACAAACTTTAAACATGTAACCAGTTTTGATTCTTTCCAGGACAATAACATGGAGTTCCTAAGGCTGTTCCGCTCTTAACGTCACAACGCATATAATGTTACGCGCTACAGCACTTCGCGTTTTAGTAATTATCCAAGTTCTAGTACATGTTAGTGCACTTCTTATTACGATTCTGTTGTATCCCCTTCCAAGATACCGGCTGTGTTCAGCTTCTTCCACTGGTTTTTCAAAGATATTTATGTTCATGCCAGTAATTACGGTGTACAGAGTGTAAACTATTCCAAGCGGAACATCTGTAATTATTACTATTCTAGATTTTGTTTCATGTTTCTAGCGCCAGGTCTTATTTACGAACAGCGCCATCCTCCGCCTGCTTTTATATTGGCTACTGAGACGGCTAGTAGTCACACCCCTCCTTCCGTCGAGGAGGAGGCCCCATTTCAAAACACTTTTATTTCTTAAAAGGAATAAAAATTTGGTCATGAGTCCCTATGGGGCCCTAAATCCAGAATCAGGATGCGAGAGCCGGCAACAATTTACTGCACTGCACTCTACTATGAAAGTTTCAAATAAACAAAACAAACACAATGAAGAAAGTCGTCTTCTGGGTTTAGGCGCCGTGTATTCTTCGTTTTGGCGAAAACGAAGAATACACGGCGCCTAAACCCAGAAGACGACTTTCTTCATAGTCATCGCCGTGAAAACCTCAAAACTTACAAAACAAACACAAGATTAAGAAAATGCGTTGTGATTTGAGATTGTCAAGGTTTTCATTACAGAACTTACTGAATATTAAGATTATTGCCGTCTGGTATTTGACGCCATTTAGTCTGGTTTACTAACGTTTAGGAGGAAAATGTTGTTTCCATCTTTTGGATAGAAGAACGAAACGAAGCGTCCAAAAACGGTAAGACATTGTGGAGTGTCCCGGGTAGCCGGACAAAACGCCGCATATCTTGCGCACAATAAGGCATAACATGTCAGAAGAGAGTTATACCTTTCGCACGGACAAAGGAAACGCAGGATGTTCCCAAGCAACAAGAGTTTAGGTGTTACTGATGTATTAACAACAAGGGATAACATCTGGAAACAGGGTATGAAACAAGCACGAGAAGACAAGTTGGTGAGATTACGGGATGTAGTCTACAGACAACAATGGGATTCTTTCCAGATTATCAGAAATGAATATTTCTTAACAACGACAAGAGGAACACAACACAGAAGTGCTTACTGAAAGATTACAGAAGAACGGAAAAGGATTTGTCATAGGGCGACCCACCCTGTTGATAACGTCAATGGATGTCCATGGTATAACGTCTCTTTCGTAGCAAAAATGGCTGCTTTGTGTGAGCTACTGCTTACTGCACAGCCAAGAGAGTATGTCAGCCAGTTGAACGAATACTGAGGGCACTGGGTGGCCCATCTATCATTTTCATTTTCAAATCTCCATGGATTAATGTTAAGTAACCCATTGCGTTACTTGTGAACTAGACAGCTGTAACTAGTAAATCGCGAGCCGGTGCTTCAAAGGTTCGTAAAGTTTCTGTTTTTTCAATTAACAGCAAAAATATTTCTAAGTGGGCATTACGGTTCCTTCAAAATGCTCCTCACTGACGCCTCACTGTGTTTCTTTCTTTATTAGTTTGTGTAACGCCTGTCAACTTCCCTTATTCTAGAGCTTCGAATGGATTCATTTATCTGGCTGGACTAGCGAAATCTAAGAACATTCTCACTGGGGATAACTTGTTTTTTGGAGAGAATTCTAACCATGGACCATGAACAGGAAGCACAAATGTCAACCAGAGAGTTCCTCCTACACAGCGGTCTATAGTGCGGCTATTCAGTCATGGGCATCACTATTGGACAACCGATTAGATGTCACGTCATCTGAGACCCCCCCCGCCCAAGCAAAACATCTGTGCTTGTCAACCGCCAACAATAACATGTGGCCGACTGCAACTGAGGCAGGAACCCGCGTAGTGGCAGAGTCGAATATCCCCACCGTACTCCTGCGGGTCATAGGAGGCGACAAAAAGGAAGTCTCGAATCTGAAAGAGTAAAATATGGTCGCAATTCCCAAGGGACTCGGCCCCGCCACTGACTTGGCTGGTGAAGCCAGCAGCAATTGTAAACAACAGATCCGTCCTCTCCTCAGAGAGGGCGCCCAATATAAAAAAGCTCGCAACTGTCTGATGGTAATAAAAATCTGGTCGTAAGGGGGCCCATAACGTACCAGTCTGGCTCGCGAGTCCGACTCAGCCAATGAGCCAAACTCGTCCGTGTGTGGGTCGCCATGCTCATACGTATGTGGTGAAATTAATCCGACCCGGACTCGCGAGCTAGACTCGTATGTGTATGGGCTGACTAAGCCCTAGACGGGTGCTTTATTCCAAGACCGACTGGCTGACTGAACGTCGATCGTAACCTAAGACTCTACTCGACTTTTGAGGCAGGAACAAAGCTCAACCTATTAAAGCGTATTCAAACGTTTACAGTAAGGGAAAATAATGACGGCAAGACGAAACAGGCCAGCTCAGTCAGTACAGTGAATGGACAAAGGTTGGAATAGTGAGGTTTGATTACCGACAAGGAAGGAACTACTATTTCCGCCAATAGACGGCACATATAGTCCACACGGTGATTTCGCTTTAATCTCGAAAGGGACCCAGAAGGCGAGGAACTTGGCACGAGGTTAACTTATGCAGGCAAACAAGAAGTCTCCTTATGACAGTGATAAATTGGGCTACATAACCACTAGCCACTAGCTCATTCAGAAACTTGTAACTGTGTCACGACCTACTGGAGGTATCAAACTGCATTCAATAGAGTTACTCAAACTTGACTACCGGCAAAAAAGCACGTGGAAAATACACTTACCTCGTGGCTTGCTAAGCAGCCGCCCGCAGGAGGAAGCAACACGGCGCCATGGCTCAAGCGGTTAGTCGCTGGCTTCCCACCGCGGCCGCCCGGGTTCCATCCCGGGTCTGGTCAAGTGGGATTTGTGGTGGACAAAGTGGCGCTGGGGCAGGTTTTCTCCGAGTACTTCGGTTTCCCCTGCCAATCTTCATTCCACCAGTTGCTCCACAATCACCCTCATCTATCATCTGGGGCTCGTACAGTAGGCCAGAAGTGGCCGCAGTACTAGGGACTTAGTCCCGCCACACTAGCAATAAAAAAGGCATACAGTCTTCGCTCTCTCGGAAGCAGGGATCGTGGGTTCGAATCCCACTTAGGGCACTAATGTTTAGTCTTTGTGTGTGTGAGTCTTTCTGTGTTTGTGTACTGGTAGAAGCCTTGTGTCGAGCTGATCACCCGCCCAAGGAGTCCTACCGAGTGTCTAAAATCTAGTAAACCGAAGTGAAACGGAGAGTTTCATGGAGGTAGGCCACGGCCCAAATTAGGGCTGTGGCGCCAAAGGAAACGAAAACATATGCAAGACGATCCACGTGGATTCCCGTTATGTATTCTCCATCTGGATCAGCCTGAGGTTGGGTTCCTCCTCCATGGAAGCGCGAGTGCTGTTGCCAAACACATCGAGTCCCGCACGTCTGCACATTTTAACTCGGGCTTTCAAGTCAGAAAACGCATCGAGTTACGGGGGTGTATATGGGTCAGGGGTGATCAGAGGGGTCATTTAACTTCTGATTACGCAGTTCGCAAAAGAAACAAAGCATTGCACTGAATAAGTACAAATTAAATGTTATCTGAAACATTCATAAAGACAGTATGTAAGGATTCGAGACATGCGCAGTTTGTATTCTTTTCCACGCTCATGGTTCGACTGAAAATGCAAGTTCAATGAGGGTGAGTGCGGAGCAATTGGTAGAATGAAGATTGGCAGGGGAAAACGAAGTACTCGGACAAACCCCGCCCCAGCGGCACTTTGTCTACCATACATCCCACTTGATCACACCCGGGATGGAACACGGGCCGCCGCGGTGGGAAGCCATCGACTAACCGCTTGAGCTATGGGCGGCCAGCATGGTATGTAAGTAGGGATACAAAATCTCATATTGCAATGCAATACTGTAATAATAACTAAAAACACTTGAAGTTGAACCTTTTATGGGTAGAAACATATAATGTAACCGAAATTAATTCGTATTAATTGTACTTATGCAACAGGATGCAAACAATAAATATTAAAAAATCACGGATCAAGAAGGCAGAAGCGGCCTATTTTGGGCCCTATATCCCAGGTCAGAGACAGCCCGAGTTTCTGAGAGAACAGTGATGTGTGCGGGACATGCCAGTTGGACTCGACCTTAAACATTCACCTCAGCTGAAACAGGTCTGCATGCGCACGCAGGGAAGTTTAAATTCAATCTATCGTTAAACAGTAACATACTCATACTACTGGATATGATAGAGAAATATTGTATCAGGCCACTTAATCATGCGTTCTCATATGAAAGCTCTAACAAAACATTTTGAGGAGACAGGCGGAGAGGCTGGTGCCCCAGAACACGAATATCCAGGTCCTCACGCTGTACGGTTTGGTTGGTAGCATTTCCACCTCACACACAATAATCGTGTTGCATAAACATTAAGTAACTGCTTCCCCACAGTAAAAAACCGAAATTTCATTCACAGAGAAATAAAGGGAAGTTATAATTCCATAAATGCTTTGTGCCATTCACTTCACAATCATCTGTCTTCCAATTTTCCATATAAAAAGGTAAATAGGAAAATGCGGTATAAAAATATTCCATTTTACCTGTTGCTTTACAAAAGCGTGAAACCTGCTCTGACACCGAAGCAAGAACATATAACAGATTCAATGTATTTGCGTGTAGGATAATCAGAAGATGGATGCTAGGGGGTAAGTAACAAACTGCATTTAAAATGTTGGTTGGAAACTCGTATGCAAGAAACAGCCCGGAAGACCTGGGTATATGTGAGGTGATAATATTAAAATGGATCTTATAAAACATGGCGTGTAATGGATTCATCCGGCTAAAGGCAGAGAGCAGTGTTAGTATGTCTTGAGTATGGTCCTGAAACTTTCACAAAATGAGGGTAGTTTGACTAGCTAAGCAAATATGGGCTTCACAAGGAGGACTTTCCTCGATGGAGGTAAGTAAATGGTTAAGAACGTTTATATTTTTAGGGTGGGCTGTGAAAACATCCCTTCACACCCCATGCCCCATTCCCCGTTAAAATATGTAGTTCCTAAGGAAACGTAAAAGGGGGTGGGAGTTGATTGCTGGACCCAAGCGATTCATCATGGAGCATGTGGTCCGCCACTCGGCCCGCATTCTGATTTTGCTTGGCATTTCTACGCGGGGTGATTTTTCTCTCTAGCGTTCCTTATCGTATGATTTGGCAGAATATTGTTAAAATCCACGGACACAGCCTGCAATAAATATACAGCAGCATTCAACACAACCTGACCTTCCGAATTATATGAATACAATTAAAACTTCTCTGAAAACGGATTTGTCCTATCTAAGATCAACTCTCCCATTCCTTGATCAATGAATTTAAGGCCTTTCTTGGGGGGAGCAATCGCGGGAAGTGTTCCCTTGTCGCTGTGTAGGAGATATGGCTCATACAAACCCGCTGCAGTGCAGCCGGGCGCCATATCAATTTTTGCCGTGCGATTAATCACTCGTAATCCGTTCTCGCTCAGCTCGTGTTAATTAATTTACGGCTCGCGTAAGATGGATCGCGACTTGACGTGACTCTTTCGATGACTAAAAAGGCTTCGTTTTAATGTCCCCTAATTTCCTATTCCACTGCGAGGTTAAAGGTGGCGCTGAGGCGAGTCTGGTACAAGGCGTTTTTTAGGGCGGGGAGGAGTGGTTCGGGGGCGGAGGACCTAGAAGGTATCTTTGTGTTTTTACGACATACAGGAGTGGGGGAAGAAAAGGAAATGAGGGAAGAAATAAGCAGGAGCGCTTGACAGCTGATCTCAGTACTCAAAGCTATCGTAAGGTGCTGTAGTAATTAAGCACTACGCCATGAAGACATGTGGAGGGAATGGAGGTAGAGCTCCAAGATCTTGACCTCGGCATTAGAGAAAGGTAAGTGCCGATTTACCGGCCATGGTATCCGAGCGGTCTAAGGCATGTACTGTCTTCGCTGGCTTGGAAACCGGGATCGTGGGTTCGAATCCCACTCAGGGAATGGAAGTTTAGTTTGTGTGTGCGTTTTTCTGTGTTTGTGTACAGGTAGAGGCCTTGGGACGAGCTGATCACCCGGCCAAGGAGTCCTACCGAATGTGTATGATCTAGAAAAACCGAAGTGAACGGAAGTTCATGGAGGTAGGCCTAGGTCCACTGGGGCTGTAGTGCCAAGGAAAAAAAAAGTGCCGATTTACCTCCGGGGAGAGAGACCCTGTTACCCATTGAATAGGAGACTGGGCGAGCTCCAGAGCCGGTCTAGACTCTGTGGAGTTAAAAATCTCTTACTCCACTCGGGAATCGAACCCGTACAGTCCGTATCCCGTTGCTATACCTCAAGTTTCAGAGAACGATAGTCATACTAGAGAGGCTGGTTTTTATGGGTATGACGCCGTGACATGGCAGACGTTTACCGAAGTTTCGGAAGCAGTAGCAAGGTACTCCGAAACGTTGTAACAATATATCAGACTACACGACGTAACATCTCAGAAAACAGCAATACTTTAATGCTCTCGTCTTATGAATTATGAAAACCGTGACGACAATATGAGTCTTAATGATGAAAGCCATAAATGTCATAACTTGAAAAGTGATTTGATTGCCTGCCGGCTCACCAGACATACTAAGTAACAAAATTCTTTAACTAAATTAGTATCCACTTACTTATTAACTACTAGACTAAGTAGTTAAGCGGCAGAGCTGCGTGAGTAGTAACTAATTAAATAATCAATCAACCAACAATACAACTCCTTCGCACAACGCTTACCCTAAGAAGCTGCACACTGCCACGGTGTCAGAGTAGGGGATGCATTACGATAGAAGTGAATAATGATCCGGCTATTATGTATAACAGCAGGCGAGTGTACAAGATCACCATCTCGGACTTATATATAATCGCCGGTTAGTATTCGTAATTGCTAATTAATTACTATTGCCATAACAGAAATAAATATGAGGGCAAGTGCACAAGACATCGGCCGAGGTATACTCGTACGGAGAGCTTAGTTCACAAAGACGATAACCGTGGTAACTTCTTAACCGACCGAGTCACTGTTGTCGTTAAAACTATGGATGAGCAACACTGTGAAGTCCATCTACTCTACGAACCTTGATATGTCATAAGCAACCTTACAGAAAAGAAAGTCTTGTGGGTGTGTTTGAATTTCCCCCAGGCGTGTGCATACCGAACAGGACAGTAACGCTTTAATAATGACGTAACGGTCTACGTCACTAAGTGACGATGACGAGCCTTCGTTCCCATATTGGAGACAGTATGCTACAGTTTCACCGGTTTCCTGGCTGCAAGTCGCTCGGTTGTAAGGAACAGAAAGATGCATCACTTGAACCGCGTCTTCTGCGCTTACTCTTCTGAAGACCAATGGGACGCAACAGTTTCTTTACTACCCGCTCTACAGGTATTGGTGTCGCCACAAATACCCTTAATAAAGCAGAGGCATACCTCAGATCATCACCATCATCTTCAGGAAGAGCATGCTGCTCCCTGCGTTTCATCATTCGACTGGTACCTAACACGGTATAGCGACTAGCTACGGGCTGGACGACCAAGAGGTCGGAGTTCAAGTGCCTATCGGGGTAAAAATTTTCATTTCTTAATGTTCTCCAGACCGGTTCTGAAGACCAAACAGTCTCTTATCCAATGGGTAACGGGGAATCTTTCCCCGGCGGTAAAGCGGCCGGGGCATGAAGCTGACCGCTCAAAATCAAGGAAATCAAGGAAACGTGGGTCTATACATCCATTCCCATGTGAGTCCTCATCGTGTAGTAATTAATTATCTGAGCACAGGGTAAACTCTACCTTTTTTTTTTCCTTGGCACTACAGCCCCGGTGGGCCTAGGCCTAACTCCATGAACTTCCGTTCACTTCTGTTTTTCTAGATCTTATACATTCGATAGGACTCCTTGGGCGGGTGATCAGCTCGTCGCAAGGTCTCTACCTGTACACAAACAGAAGAACGCACACACACACAATCTAAACATAACTCTAACTTTACCTCACAGTTAAATATCAAAAAACGCGCAGAAGAGCCAAGGTACCAGCAAACTAAGCCTTCGAGAGTGGCGCTGTAAGCGGCAGATGCCAATGTATAGAAATTAATACTTATCGGTTTGACTAGATAACTGCAGGTCGTGGTGCAAGGGCCGAGGAGGCCTACTCCTCATACATTCATTCATTCAACCTCCTCTCAAGAATTTAACTCGACCTATACCATCATCTGCCGAATATACACGTTAATCATCGGTGATCAGATAATTAGAAAATCCCCCGAAAACTGGTAACGAATCCACAGTTTTGTGGCACTCTTCGGCCATATAGATTATCCGAAGAGAAGAAAACAAAATATCACACATTTTTCTTCATTTTCCAATATAGGACACAAAAATATCAACTTATTCAATATATTTCTTTTCTAAAACAGGCTGTTCAGCTGGTCAGCAGAGTGACACGCAACAAATTTCTGTATTTTGGCCCATGTTGCACACGGTGCAGAGCTGTGGTTGAGGATTCAAGTGAAATCCTTTGGTCCGGTGCAGCTGCCGTTTCATGCCACAAATACGAGTCGTATACCTAATCCTGGGCGTAATTTTCATAACAATGTCGCTACGTCCTTATCGCACAAGCACTCTCCTACAAGCAGCAATCTCGCAAGGCATAACTTTGGAACAAACCCTAATCGGGTGGCAGAGTACATGCGGATTAGCGTCGAGTCGGGCCCTGGGTTTCACAGTTAAATTGAAACGGATTGTGGCGCCGATGCAGATAGTGATTATGCCCATGTCGCGGGGGGAACGACGTATTAATCAGCAGGTGCCAGGACGTGTCGCGACGCCACAAACAGGCAGTGTAACTGGTGCTTGGCTTGGCGTTTAGGACGACTGGAGCACGGACTCGGATATGGGCCGACATGTTGATCCGAAGTTAAGGGACATGGAAAGTTTGCGCGACCGATCACAATGGCCATGGACGGAGGACACGGCCTTTGAGAAAACGCAGGTTCGAATTCAACTCGCGACATCACAGACACACGAAGTGACGTTTTGCAGCACTCAGTGCTCTGAATATTCAGATCACGGTCTTCTTGGATGTGAAGTCGTAGAGTCTGGTAGACAGGTACAAACGTTGGTAGGAATCCGCTCTCTCCACCGTCGGGGTAGATCCATGTCAGAATCTGAACATCAAGCCGTGCAAAATGTTCGGAATCCACGATAACTCTGGATTTAATTACCTAATACCTTATTTATAATTACATTTATGCAACCTGTTAATTTAACTAAACATTACGTCATGAAGACGCGTGGGAGAGTGAAGGTTCAGCTCTACCATTCTTGATCTCGGAACTAGGCGGAGGTGAATGGTCAGGTTCACGTCCCGGCCGCTTTACCCTCGAGGAAACAGCCCCCGTTTCCCACTGAATAATAGGAGGCTGGGTGGGCCTCGGATCCGGTCTAGACAATGCGGTGAAAACAAACGCCTCCTGCCCTGACGGGAATCGAACAACGGCCGTCAAGACGCAGCCCGTCCTTATGCTGACTGAGCAATCCCGGCTCACCGTATGGTATGTAAACAAAGTAAATATTTTAAGTATTTTCATATTTCTGCTGGCGGTCGATTTATTAGCTCTCTCAGCAATTAAGCATACACTTCATAGCGTCGAATTGAAAATGTTATGAATGGAAGGGGATGATACTATTCCGGGATTGGCCTGGAGTGGGGGGTGGAGTGAAGCTGGGTTCACTCGGCACGGCGGCCACTGATTGGCCTACTGTACTTGCCCCGAGTGATTATGATGATGGATAATTTGGTGGAATGAAGATTGGCGAGGCAAAACGAAGTACTCGGAGAAAACCCGCCCCAGCGCCACTTTGTCCACCACAAATCCCACTTGACCAGACCCCGGGATCGAACCCGGGCTCCGCGGTGGGAAGCCAGCGACTAACCGCTTGAGATATGGCGCGGCCTACGAACCCGCCTTAGTCGGTGTCCCGTCCGAGATTCGAACGAGGCACCTGTCACATACAAGCCAGGCCGTGCTCAGTATTGGTCAGTACTGGGATTGGAGATGTGCCAAACCAGATCAATACAGTCGGGTGCACTGTGCGTGAGGCCGGTGGGTGCGTGTGACGTACGGAAGGACGATGCGTGGATGCTGGTCGTTAAGGCAGACTATTAGCAATTCACTGCTACTAGCGCTACCTGCGGCTAAATTATAAACACTGCAGAATTCGTTTCCTGGCGCCAGTAGACCCATATTTCGGGAATTTTAATAGAAACGCCCCAAAACTCGCCTTTCCCAGCGCTATATATGGCCTTCATATAAGAAACGGGATATTACCAGGCACGCGGTACGGTTAGCAACGATTGCTTTGCAACGATACCAATAGTCTGCCTATGATTTGGTTCAAGGAAATCATTATATGCATCCAGAAATGGAATATACTGCTGCAGCAAATATTAGTCATAGCCTACAGCTGAACTAGAGCAATGTGCAGTTCTGTGTTCAGGGTTATAACGTCCCGTAGTCCGAAGAAACATCAACTGTTTCGGAAGAACGCATCGCCTCCATTTTCAGACTAAAAGAAAATAAGTAAGAAGCAGGTACAATGCAGAGCTTGCTACTAATTTTATTCCACCCTGAAGATGGAGGCGGTTGACTTTAAACTGTCTGCGCGGCGTTATGTCACAGCAACGAAAAGTGTACACAATTGCAAAAGACCTTATGTTTAATGATCGCAGCTCAAGTACGGTTTCAATATGACACTGGGATTCGAACGGGAACAAGTAGATCAGCCCACACTTATACATCATGCAGCGCTTTCGGACGCAAATTCAGCCTTATAACCCACAGACTGGAGGTTCGTACATTGGAAGAGACAAAAGATTAATAATTCAGCTCATACATCACGTATTGTTTGTACTGTGACGCATATGCTCACTGAGAGGCAACGGCTCCGTAAATCCATTCCCGCAACATAAGCGCTGAACATTAGGATATCCATTGATAGGTAACGGACCGGTAGACGCGCGTTCTGGAAAACATATAAGACGGTGTATCCGTGGGGTCCGTGCGCCGTGGTTATAAGAAGTGTTCGGCAGGACAGGAGAAGCCAGTAGTGGAGACAGAGTCCTTGGCAAACATAGAAGAAGGGATTGGCTCAAGATTTATTGTAAGTTAAAGTAATTTACTAGACCGCCTCTGTAATCTAGTTGTCAGAGTTCCTGGCTACAAATCCAGAGGTCCGGGTTAGATTCCCGGCGCTACTAATGTTCTGAGAAGTAGTTGGTCTGGAACGGGGTCCATTCAGCCTCGTGAGGATATTTTTTCTTTTGTTTATATATATATATATTCATTTATTTATTAGCAATCAGAATTAAATACACTCTTTAAGCTAATCTGCTAATTTAAACACCGTCCTCGTGTGCTTATTTTGTGATGAGGGCTCCTCCAATGAGAGATCCTCTTCAACCATCAGGTAGATCTGCTGGCCATAATTTCTTTACTTTCTTCGTTGTTGTTGTTCCAGTAGGGGCTGCAGTAATGTATTGCTATGGTGTCCTAGTTTATCATGTTTTATGCTTTTTTCTTGGATGACTTCTTTGATGAATGGTACATTGAGATCGTCATGTAGGGTCTGATTAGTCACATACCAAGGTGCATTTGTGATCATCCGCAGCATCGTGAGGATAACTGAGAAGCTATTTCTATGAAATAGAGGTTCCGGTTTAGAAAACCGAGATTTAAGGCTGTGGGGATCCGTTGAGCTGACCACGTGATACCCTCTGTCCGCAAAAGTCGGCAATAAATTGCCGACAAGCGGCAGTCTCTCGGTCGGTATAATTCGCTTGCGGACTATTGGCCACGGTTTTTTTGTTTTGCTTTATTGTAATTTATTGTGATTACGTGTGATTGTACGAGGAGTGATAACAAATCCAATTACTAATCTAAACAGTCTTATAATTAACCTATACACGTAACAGTATTATTTCCCGCTATCTCGCCGAATAAGGAAGGGTTCGCGGTGCTTAGATAAACATTCCCGAATATGTACACACGCAGGGCTTATAAGTATGGATTATCACATGTTATCATATTTACGCTGTTGAAAGCCCTGGCAATTTCTAAGGCCCATTAATGTTGAAGCCTCAATGATTATATCTGTAACAGTGACTGAATAAAACCGGCTCTGACTCTAAATCTACGCAAACAGACCATGCACTCACAGTGTAACCAGCGTTAGAGACAATAACTTCAGAACGCCTGTGATCGTGAAACGGACACATTTGTGTAGAGGAATGAATCGGGCAGAAGGCAGAGGGTCGGCTATTGGGTTGATGCGACCACGGGCATATACGGGGCACTCTAATCGAATCGCATCATTACTGAGCTCCAAAGTAGTTCAATCAATCGTTCGTACGATCCGCGACGCCACTAAACAGTACATCAATGGATCACACATTTAGTTCAATCAATCTAACTACATGGTAGAGGGCGCTCATTCAAAAGCCTCCATTTTTCAAGAAATTTTCTGTTTCGAAATTGCAACATTTCTTTATTTTTGCTTCATAATACGTAACTAAGAATAAACGATAGATAGATAGACAGACAGACAGATAGACTTTTAAATTCGCTTAGTGGGGGTGGAGTCCAACTGGGTCCACTCGGCACGGCGGCCACTGATTGGCCTATTGTAGCCTGTCCAGGGTGATGATGGAGAATTTGGTGGAATGAAGATTGGCAGGGGAAACCGAAGTACTAGGGAGAAAACCCGCCCCAGCACCACTTTGTCCACCACAAATCCAACTTGGCCAGACCCGGGATCGAACCCGGGCCGCCGCGGTGGGAAGCCAGCGACTAACCGCTTTAGCCAGACAGACAGATCAAAATAAGAAATGATCAGATCTCTCACATCGTGACAGCAGGCCACAGATATATAACTGTGACCTCCGCATAAGCAGGTCTTCTTGACGCTTACAGGAGAAAATATTCTTTGCCTCTTGGGGCAGGTTTCACTGTATATAATTCGCGTCTAACTCCCGGTTACGCTTCATTTAAGCCAACTGGCACCATCTTGAGATTAAATAAGGTCTTTTTATCGTTAAATTATCATCACTTAAATAGAAATGTGCTAAAAACTCCAACGTTTAGAGTAACAAGCAAGAGCGATCAATATAATCGCGGGATGGAAGAGGCGAACCAGAAGAAATGAGCGGTCCGTGCCACCAGACTCCCCTTAAAAAGAAGCTAATCTGTGTATAATTTGTGGTAATTACGTTTCCTACCGCAGCATCGGGAGCACTGCCTGGTAATTCATTTCAGTGGGCGGGGAGCTACAAGAAGCCCTTAACACGGTTTCGTTATGAACGCGCTCTTAAAGGAAGTGCACTAAATGGCTTCTCAAGACTAACATTACCACAGAGCGTGACACGCTGGACACTACTGAATGTCAAAGGCTAAGAGCTATTATTCAGTTCCGATATTGATATTCTCTCGTCAGCACTCCAAAACTCAGGATAATGCATGTCATACAAATTTCTGAGTGATAAAGTAAACAGGCGAAGGGAGGAAATTACGTAACGAGGTACTTCATGTATTTGTCCTCTAGCACAGTTCTCGCGACCCTAAGGCGCACTGAGACACGAACACCAGACACCAACTAACGATCACATATTTTGCATCGGAGACAAAATGGAGCAAACTATACCAGTTACTTCCAGACAGTATCATTTGGCTAGAAATGAAGCAGTCTGTAATGTATTGTCAGACGAGTGAGTGACTATAGACAGGGTCTACAATGATAATAGGATTTACTGAACAATTCAATGGCTCTTCCAGCCCATTCAGGGCCCAGACATCTTATTCAGTTCTGTAATCATTTTTGCACAGACGGTGGGACTCCTTAGACGAGTGATCAGCTCGTCAAAAGGCCGCTACCTAACCAAAGGACAACACAAACACAGAATAAACGCATACACACACCAAACATCCATGCCCTGGGTGGGATTCGAATTAACGATCCCAGCATCAGAGCGAGCGAAGACAGTTCATGCCTTAGGCCGTGCGGCTATTGTGACCGGCATTTACTGAACACTTACAGATCGTAACTACTAGTAACTCTATCGCTATCGTTAATTCGCACGCTCTGGAATTCACTACAGAACGTACTAAAGACTTCTCGGTCTATCAGCAATGACTGTCGCCTGGTGACACTCCAAAAGCCGTAAATCCTTCAACTACCGTGCTCCTGGTCTCACGTCCTCGCAGGCTGGCGTCCATCTCACAAGATTCAACGTTTCTACGCGACGGCTTACAACTCCGGCGCCTCCGCCAGGGGCGACTTGATAAGCCTCGGGCTGCCTTAGCAGTGTTTCAATTCTCCAGATATGGTCTCTGCACACAGCTACAATAAACTCCGCTTCTCATAATTCCTCTGTTGTTGTGTGCATAACTGTTGCTATGCTCACATGTCACTGTGTCGTAACCTAGCAACGGACGACTCTTCTGGTTAAACTATTCTGTCTTTCAGCGGACATGCCACGCTGTGGTGAAGTTGCGAACGGGGTCTACTAGCTTAGAAAAAAGCAGGTAGAAGCTGTGATATATAAAATCAGCCTTAACACACTAAACTCTGCATTCCACAAAGTGTATTCCATGTTTTCAATATGAATTCCGCATTAACCAGTCTGTCTACATAATAGAGATGTGTTTCCCGTGAAGTACGAATCTAACCGTTATATATTATTTATAAGAGGGCCAGGGCCCAGTAGCAATTTAAACGACAGACCGGATGTGCACGTCTAGGCCAGAACAAAAATCTTGGTTCATGGAACCTGCGGAGACCTGAAACCAGGACTGACTGTGCTGGAGTTAGTGACCCCTCCTATAGCTGAAGAGAATGCCACATTTCAAACACACATAAAATTCTTGTAAAGAAAAATGTGGTCATGGGCTCCGACGAGACGCGAAACCACGATTTCGTCTGATGGCGAACGCCAGGAGATATTTAACCGGCCGATCGGACTTGTTAACAAGGTTAATATAACGCGAAGGCCGTGCCTTAGTTCAGGCGGTCTGTTGGTGGCTTCCCGACGTGGCGGATCGGATTCGATCTCAGTCAAGTCATGTGGGATTTGACAAAGTGACGCTTGGACAGGTTTCCTCCGAGTACTTCAGGTTCCCCTGACAATTCTCATTAAACCGAATGCTCCACACTCATCTATCATCCAGGTATGGTAGAAGAGGCCAATTAGTGGCCGACGTACCAAGTGGACTCAGTCCCATCCCACCTCAAACAAAAAAAAACCGTGGCTTGTAGTCCGCAAGCGAACTATACCGACCGAGAGACGGCCACATGTCGGCGAAGTTAGTGCCAACTTTAGCGGAGAGAGGGTGTCGCGTGGTCAGCGCGAAGGATCCCCCCGAACGTTAATCTCGGTTTTCTAGACCGGAGCCGCTATTTCCTTGAAATAGCTCCTCAATTATCCTCACGAGGCTGAGTGGACCCCATTGCAGCCCCACTACTTCTCAGAAAATCTGGTAGCGCCGGGAATCGAAACCGGCACCTCTGGATCTGTAGCCAGGAACTCTGAGCACTAGACCACGGAGGCCGGGATGTCTCATTATGAGACAGTATCGGGAAGGAGGCAAGCAAAGCTGTCTCATATACTTGCCCGGATTTCTCTTCGACCATTGTCGAAATGCCAGTTAAATTCTACCAGACTACACGGCACTACATCCCACAAGACTGCTGGGTGAACCTAATGCCAATATATTTTTGTTCATATGGAAGTGTCCCCTGCGCTCTGTCTCCTATGACTACTCGACCGTCCAGTTCCATTGTTAAGCAGAAACCAAATATTTTGTTTGTTTACGATGTATTTAACGACGGTGTCAGCATATAGCGTCGGAGCTATACAATGGCGTCCAGCTATACGGAAGTGAACCCAAAGTAGGGGCTCCTATAACAGCGCCCAGTCTATTAACATTCTGAAACAATACAGAGCTCCGGGTTCCTGTTGTTATAATGTGGTAATTGAGGCTGTGTCCGCAGCACAGCGAGCGCCACAGCTCTGCAGTAACACAGAAACGTAGCTAACTCGATCTAAACACACGGAAGACTTACCCTCTAAACAGGAATCGATGGTCCCTCGGGTCTGGAAGGAACTCTCTGCTGCCCTGCGGCAAAGATAACCCCATGCATGGACCACATCCAGCGGAAGCTAAATCATGTAAACTGGTTTCATGAGAACATAAACCAAACATTAAAATTCATTTTATGTATGACGTGGATTAAAATCGTGTCTCATTAAATATTTTTGTCGTTCTGGTTTCTTCGTTGTTTGTTTCTGTGGTGGGACTGATTCCATGCGTCATAAGGCACAGGAAGCGGAAGTGCAGCTGCGTCTGGACAACTTGGAGTCACGCCACTTCGCAAGAGACACTGTCCCCTGAACGCAAGGATGGGTGGTGAACCCACATTCGGAATCGAACTACGGCTCTCCGGTCGCCCAATTCATAGCCTAGTCACAATACTGAGTAGGTATAATAAATCTGTTAGATTCTCTGAACATTTTAATAACCTCAAACAGCAAATATCATCAAAGCAGTTTTACCCAGTGCCCACAATGTGCAGTTTTCTTTTTATTGCTAGTGGGATGGGACTAAGTCCCTTGTACTGCGGCCACTTCTGGCCTATTGTACCAGCCCCAGATGATAAGTGAGGGTGATTGTGGAGCAATTGGTGGAATGAAGATTGGCAGGGGAAACCGAAGTACTCGGAGAAAACCTGCCTCAGCGCCACTTTGTCCACCACAAATCCCACTTAACCAGACCCGGGATCGAGCCCGGGACGTCGCGGTGAGAAGCCAGCGACTAACCGCTTGAGCTATGGGGCGGCCAAAATGTGCAGTTACTACCGACAGGTGGAAGACATGAGATCAAGTTGCTCCTGCTACGAACTAATAAAACACCACGACGTAACGATGTGTAGAGGAGCGGTGGTATAGCTCCGCCATTCTCAATTTCGACACTAGACGAAGAATGGTCAAATTTACGCGCATGCCGCTTTACCCAGAAAGAAAGAGCCACCGGTACCCTTTTGCAGAGGAAGCTGCGTGGGCCATAGAGGCGGTCCGGTCGTGATGGGGAAGAGAAAGATCTCTTGCTCGTAGCGGGGATAGAACCCCGATCCCTCCCCGTAGCTTAGTAGCTGAGCCAATTGAGGTATTAACGCATGTTGCGACGCATCTCAAACCCGGACAGCATTGCTATAGCAATAAAATTATGGTTCGTCTACTGACCCTTGTCTCGAAGCGACAGGTCCTCTTAAGTCTGTTGGTCCCGCGCCACGATCCATTAACAGGTCTGGGCTGTACTCCGTTAAACGGTAGGTACGCCATTCCTCGGTTCGGACTAAAGCAAACGTTCCAAGGTCTGCATCTCAGGCGATGTCCTACGTAGGCGATCAGAAACGAGCGATGCGAGCGGGAAAATATGAGCAGGCGATTGGACGAAGCAAGCGAATCTGTTGACGTGTCCTGCATGGGAGAACGCAACAGGCGTCTATGTCCATCACATCGTGGTCAGTGGAACGATACCTTTTGCTGCCGGAAAGTCAGTTTCTGAAAATGTTAGTTGTCAGGAGAAGGAAAGCTGCTCAAAGGAGAAGACCTGCAACAAACGCTAACTACTTGGAGTGGCAAATACATGGCCAATTTCACCACGTGTATGGGCAAGGGAGAAATAATCCAAGAGGATCGTATAAGCGTCACGGATATACAAGGATGCTGCCAGACGCACTTGATTATGAACAGCGTTCAAAGGCCTACGTCAATAGAGGAGAAACAGACGATGACCCTTAGGTAAGGAGAAATTTCATTTTCAAGCCTATTTTATTAAAGAAAATGGCAGTTTTGGCAAGAAAGAGACTACTAGGAAATGTAGATGCAGCTGGGAGAATAACATTAAAATTGTCTTTGAAGTAGTACAATGGGTCGGTGTGAACTACAATTTGAAAATTAGCTTCTCATTTGCGCTTCAATGTAATCTGTTTCCGCTGACATAATTTAGGCCAGTTCTGTACAATAATTAAAGCATTCAAACATATTCAGGGAATTATTATACTAAAATGTACATTATTATTATTATAATTATTAGAAACGGGAAGCTTTAATGAATAAGATTACTATCTTTTGCGAATAGACGCCGTTTGGTCTGGAAGAACTTTACAGAATTTTCGAAGGAACGTTCTACCTCCATCTTCAGGGTCAAAGAATCGAGAGGGCAAGCAGAACCTTTGCACCATGAAGATGGAGATAATATATTCCGAAACACAGATAATCTTCTACTAGACTACACGGCGTCACACTCCATAATACGATCCCCTCCGTGAGAAACCTCAGATCTTACAACAGCAGATCTCTTTTTGCTATGGTGAGACGACAAAACGACGAGTGGGGCATAAGAAGGGTGCCCGCAAATGTGAAAATGAATCTGGAGAACAGAAGGGCCCACAAGGGCTAGAAACCTTCTTGATGAGCAGGACTGTGTCAAGGTGCTGACCAGTGTCTGGGTACATGTGAGGGCCACAACTTCCACCAGAAGCCATCAAACCATGATGCAGGGTTATAAATGCATTGTTCCATGAGAGGTTCGCGCCAGGCCAATAACCTCCCCTTGGCGTGTCTATTTTTGGCAGGCGCACTCTTCTGGCACGGTGCCACATTGTGATGAGGGCGCCTTATCGGCACCCTTACGCTCTCAATTCCAGTGCCCATTTGTAAGTCTGCTAGTTTACAAGTCGTACAACATGACGCATCTTGTGGAACAATACGAGGGTCACTAATTTCTTTAAACGACGCTGTAAAATAGGCCAAAAGTGGCCACAGTGCCAAGTGGACTGAATCTCATCCCATGAGAAAAAAAAAACCATTACCCCACTGAAAATTCACTGTAAACTGGCTATGGCAATTCTGATTCGTAGATAAAAAATAAATCATGGAAGTAACTTACGAAATAATTTAATTAATTCACTATCCGCGTGGCATGCGGCAACATTTATCAGCTTTCCGCACTTCGGCATCACTGATCACACAACTTAATGTAACTATACATCCATTCCCCATCCAGTATCCAGTACAACAGCAAAGCGAACAGTGTCTACTGCTCTTCTGTATGTGAACGCTATCTTCCGGCTACCTGAACTGCGTGAGAGCCGTGTTTTCAATAAATCCACGAAATGACGCCTGTGCCCCAGTCTCCAGGGACGGCTGCCGCGGGCTCAGGTGTTCGCCTCATCAGTCCACGTGTCAGGTGAAGCAGAACAGTTGTTTTCGTACCCACAGGGTTCAACCGAGCTTCAACATCCGGAACGGTTTAATTAAGTTACGATTATGAAGAAAGCAGTCTTCTGGGAATTGGCACCGTGTATATGTGGCGTTAACCGACGTTTCGGAGGAACGTCGGTTAACACCACATATACACGGTGCCAAATCCCAGAAGACTGCTTTCTTCATAGTCACCGCCGTGAAAGCCTCGAATCTTACATAAGTAACGATTCTTTGTACATGTATGTCATAACATCAGCAGAGCAGTCAGCATTCCAAATTCGTCTAGGAAACCATTCACTGTGAACGTGATTTTCATCGGGCTCTCCCGGAAGGCACAAACACACAAGAACAACCGCTCATACTAACAACTCCATCGCTTTATAGCCGACGATAGAACACTCATGTAAACACATCCACAATAAACTGGCCGAGAATCAACTACGAAATTTGCCTTTTTACACCGACTGTTAACGTGACACTGTCAGTCGAGAACTCTGCTTGTAAATTAGTGGGACAGTTCTAGACGCAGTGGGCCCTCGTAGACTATACTGGAACACTCCTTACAGCAGGGATAGCTCAGTCGGTATTGGGACGGGCTACGAGCTGGGTGGCTGAGGTTGGATTCTCGGTAAAGGCAAGATTTTTCTCTTCTCCACAACGTAGAGTTCAAGAAATGTGGGACAACCTTACCTTTACTGCAACATCCCTTGTTATGTACAGTTACATAGTAGGCTATGACTAGGATGCACGCTTCTAGCTTCTCTAAAAAGACTTCATGGCTCTAGTCCGCAAGCGAACTATATCGACTGAGCGACCGCCCCTTGTAGGCGAAGTTAGTGCCAACTTTAGCGGATAGAGGGTGTCACGCGGTCAGCACAACGAATCCCAACGGCCGCTATATTTCCATTCAAGTAGCTCCTCAATTATCCTCAGGAGGCTGAGTGGACCCCGTTCTAGAACCAATACTGGGAATCGAACCCGGGACATCTGGATCTGTAGCCAGGAACTCTGACCACTAGACCATAGAGACGGTCTGGTTTCTCTGATCTTAGGATTAATTTGTTCAAACGATAAAATTTATTGGGCATTACATTTTATCTGCTGTTCCATTGTATTTTATGTACATATTTTAGTCGTTGCATTAATACTATATATAACATTTCGACATTAATTGCCAGTTTCACTTATACCACGAGGCCTGAATCTGTCTTCCGACGCCAGCGTTATATCGATGGTCTACCACAAGTTGATTAAATATTCGTGGACAGTCGTCAAGGGCAACCCACAAATTGTAATTTGAAAGTAAAATCTTTAAAACAAACGAATAATGAATTGCTACATTTCTTTATATATATCAACATTCACACAACAATTATGAAGGAGAGGTGTCGCAATACTTCGCTAGTCTTTGCAACCTGATATCCTTAAAACAGCGTAGAAATCATATGAAAAAGTGACCAAGTGTTTGTACAAACAGACCAGGGACAAGTTACAACATTCAGGTGTTGAATGTCTCATTAAAATTGGGACGCATAATTAATCAAAGGTGGAGGATGTGATCATTTCAAGAGAGCTTGGGAGGGGGGAGGGCGGTGTTTTCCCAGCAACCACACGTGTGTGACCCAGAGCTGGTCGTGCATCTATTACAGGGATTTTTCTTTTCATATCTTTCTGCCTCAGGGTTAAGAACCGTCGCTACGTACGTGCTTTCACCGCCATTCCAAATAATTACCGCCCTTCTAAGAGGGGACATTCTTGTTGCTCGTGTATTTTTACAGATTGATATGCGAATACCGTAAGACCTTCTTTACACATACGCATTAGCCCCTACTGTTAACACTCACCACACGCACCACACGCACTACACGCCTACAGGCACACGGTTACTCCAGTCTGTTTAACTTTTGTGATGTAAGTAGTTAAATTAACATGCCGCGCCATAGCACGGACGGTTCTTCGCTGGTTTTCCACCGCGGCCGCCCGGGGTTCGAGCCCGGGTCTGGTCATGTAGGATTTGTGATGGACAAAGTGACGCTGTGGCAGTTTTGTCCGACTATTTCGGTTTCCCCTGCCAATCTTCATTCCGCCAACTGCTCCTCAATCACCCTCACCTATCACCTGGGGCTGGTACAATAGGCCAGTAGTGGCCGCAGTACCAAGTGGACAGAGTCCTACGCTACTAAGAATTATTAAAAAAACTAAATTAATAGCAATAACAATATAAAATAAACACACTCAGCAATGTTTCTATAATGTAAAATTCCAATTTCTGGTTAGGAAAGTGCCGATCACGGTGACTGCGCGGTCTAGGGTACGAAGTGTCCTCGCTCGCACAAACAATGGGATCGTAAGTTCGTATCCCACTTGAGGCATGGATGTTTGTGTGAGTTTATTCTGTGTTTGTGCTGTCCTGCGTGTACAGGTAGCGGCCGTGCGAAGAACAGATCCCCCGTCCAAGGAGTCCTACCATGTAAAGGTTAAAAAAAACTGAAAATCGGCCAACGTCCAACAAGGGGCGGTCGGGCGGGCATGTAATTTAGAAAAGTGGATTTCTAAAACCAAACAGGGTGAAAATTAGACAGCTAAAAGAGGTAACATTTCACGCTGTGGTGCATTCAGTTTCTGGTAGGACGGTCCATTTCATGGAGGCTTCGGTAGGCCGCAGCATCGTTGTGCATATGTGGAGAGCAGGACACGCCCACTGGTAATGCTACTTCACCGGTTCGAGTGCCTGAATTAACGCAGACTAAACTGTCATCATCAACATTATCATCATGGATCATAACCGACAATGGTACAAAGGTCCTCCAAGCACACTGCTCCAAGGCCACCCTCATCACAACGACCACAATTATCATTGACGTTATTTTCGAACGCTAAGCAGATTAGAACGTAAAACAGATGTTTACAGCGCTTACTGCCTTACTCTCTTACTTCCTCGGAATTACCGGGGTTTCGGACTTCATCCATCGTCCGGTGTTCTTAAAAAACACTAGAGAACACAACGTTTCGGTAATCGGATCTGTTTCCGTTCTCGGATGAGGGGGAGACACCTAATCAGTTTGATGCGTTAGAATGACCTAACCTCATCTACTGGACAACCTACGAACATGTAAGCATACAACTACAGGTATAGGAATACCAGAGAACGGACTTTGTAGGAAAAATGTACAATGAAAACTGCGATAAAGCATGCAGGGACCTAAAATAAAAAAAAAGGAAAAAGAAAAAAGAAAAAGAAAAAAAACAGCGCGCCACAAACACACACAGGACAACATCAAAGAACCCTCTTCTCGAGAACAACAGGGCGGCACACGTTCGGCCTTTTCAAAAGAAATAATAAGAGGGACGACACGAACCCGCTTGGTTTATACGTAAATTCCAATAGAATCTTAGAAAACCAATTACAAATATTTTGATATATTGGAATAGCCACTGTAGTTGTAAAGACTTGAGATTCTATACCCAATTGTATATTATTAATATTATATGCATACGTTTTAACTTTCAGAACATATTGTATTGTAATAGTAGCTTCCAACTGTACTGATGTAAAGGTGTCCCTCTGATGGGTCTCTGAAGACCGAAACATTTAAGGGCATAAGTAATTGAAATAAGAAAAATCTTCACCAGTCACACTAGACGGAACTGTTTAACTTTTTCATAAAATTCCACCTCTTTTTTTCTCTCATAGTTTCAGATATTCTTCAAGTTTACACAATTTTTATAGAACATTTTTCCTGTTATCTCTCACTGACAAAGCCTGGTCTCACGAATTCATACAACTGTAATTATACTGACATGGGTTGTCCAGCGACTGAGCTTAGCTCTTTCTAAAAACATAACAGAGTAGGTCCCCCACCTGCAACACCTGAGGGCGGAAACAGATCCAGTTTCCGAAACGTTGTCTTCTCTATTGTTTCTAGAATTCCAAGTCCTACACTTCATCGTCAGAAGCCTTTCAAATCTACTAAACTACTTCCTGATTTATTATTCTAATTGCGTATTTTAATTGCAGGCACACTGCTCTATCAGTATGACCACTATTTTTTTTTCCTTAGCACTACAGCCCCAGTGGGCCTAGGACTACCTCCATGAACTTCTCCGTTCACTTCGGTTTTTCTAGATCTTACACATTCGGTAGACTCCTTGGCGAGTGATCAGCTCGTCGCAAGGCCTCTACCATTACCACTATTACATGAGAAACAAAGGAAAATGCTAGGAGTATGGTGTTTTGGACTGCAACGCTGTGTACTTTGGAGACAGCCCGACATTTCGGAGGAACATACAGCTTCCATCTTCATGGCCGAAGCGGAACAAGAAATCAGCAGAAGCAGGCTTGCCTCCTGTCCCCATTAGAGCATTCAATCGCCTTCCGCAGGCCATCCAGGCAAATACTGCGACAGTAACTCAAATCAGGCCGCCGAGGATTCAGTGGC
The DNA here is from genome assembly GCF_002891405.2 of Cryptotermes secundus. Lineage (NCBI taxonomy): Eukaryota > Metazoa > Arthropoda > Insecta > Blattodea > Kalotermitidae > Cryptotermes > Cryptotermes secundus. Next base: position 128,912 of record NW_019737085.1, read on the forward strand.
AGGGCTCCTCAACTTTGTTATACATATAAGCCGTCATTCTATTAACATCCGCATTCCTTTCCAGTCTTACGTGTTATCGGATGATACGTTGAGGCCGGCGTGTCATTACGACCTCCTACGAATAAAACACGCATACAGCCAATCGCAAACCGTCTCCTTAACATGGTACACATTTCAAACATCCAGTTCCAGAGATAATACTCGCAGAATATGTGAGATGTAACGAAAAAAAACCCCACTCTCCTGTGACCTACAAAATAATCTACGTCCACGTTAACGTGTTAACGCTAGAAAAATATTTGGTATGGGAATTCTGTAATATCGGAGGTTACAAAATTTTTATATAGAAATACATAATTTTCTGAATTCTTCCGGTAGTCTTAGACCCAAATCACTGTTGTATAGTCACGAAATTTGCTTGTACATTACTCAGTGTTACAGACATGGGAATCTTACATTACGTTTCGCTAACCTGTGAACCCTGCCCGACCATCACAGCCGACACCGTTTCGGAACCGTGGTTAAGTGAAACAAGAACTGCATTAGCGCATTTCAATGAATTACAAAAATAGCAGAAGCGCCAGTAGCAGTAAGAAATACGATCAAATTAAAACATAAAAAAATGTTGTAAGCGGTCCGAGGCCGCTGCTTATAGGAGTCCGCAGAAAACCATTCTAGTCTTCGGAGACGTATCCAAAGTTTCCAACATACACTGTAATTTATAGCCCCCCCCCACAAATCATTCTCCTAGGAAGACTTAATGCGCTCCTTCTTGTATAGGCTCCCGATATGTTACTCGATTTCTCACAGTCCACTAAAGGAACATGGTTTCGAGAGCAAGGTTTTAATTTCCGGCAGTAGAAAATGAAATCGGGGGAGATGCCACAGCTTTAAGAATTATATCATGACAAAAGACGACAGTGTCGCTATCACTGCCAGACACTCCTGTTCACCCCTCTGTCCGCGCCTCAACATTGCTGCATGATGCCCTCAGTTCAGATACCACATTCTTTGTGACATCTCATGATCACTATCTTCTGGAATGTGACGACTTTTAGTCTAGTAGATGTTTGCCGACGTTTCGGAGAAATGTGCTACCTCCACCTTCAGTACAGAATAGGGCCAGGATCCACTACATTGTTTGAGTTCTTGGTCAGATTCTGACACACAACGAGACACTTGTGTTTTTCTCCACTTTTCACTTCTCCAGCTGGTAGAAAAAAAAAGAGGTGTTTTGAATCGTACAGCTACGGCAAGTACACTGCTTTTCATAACCAACGTGAACACTGGCCTTATAATGAGAGCAGTTTCTACTGTCCCCACAGCCGCCTTTACGTGGTGCACTGTGGTTACGAACGTAACCTCGTGACCATGTTTTCCTGTAGGTTTAGACACTCGAGGGTTTGTTGTCGTGTGTGTGTGTGCGCACGGGGCTAAGGCTCGGGTTCTCAATGGACTCTTCATGGCTTCACACAGTCACATCTATTATCAAGCACGAATACGCGTGCGTGCGCACATATTTTTTTTTCCTTGGCGCTACAGCCCCAGTGGGCCTAGGCCTATTCACTTCGGTTTTTCTAGATCTTACACATTCGGTAGGGCTCCTTGGGGGGGGGGTAATCAGCTCGTCGCAAGGCCTCACCTGTACACAAACTCAGAAAAACGCACACAAACATCCATGCCCTGAGTGGGATTCGAGCCGACGATCCCGGTTTCCAAGCGAGCGAAGACAGTACATATACTTGTACAAAATAATTACTGACAAGAACGAGTGTCCACATTAAACACAATTCGGTAACGGCACGTCGTAATATGGGGAATGTGACAAGGGTGGACCTACAGCCTATGTTTGTATGTGCAGACCCATATGTGCCCTTGTTTCCACGCACGGCGATGCGTTCAAAGTCGCTGTAAAATACAAGTTCAAATCAACAACGGGAGAGCTGGGGTTCGCCCGACGGGGAACATTACTGTGACGCCATGTGGCACCGAACTTCACGGCGTCACATCCTGAAAGCCAACTGGACACTGGCAGTGTTCCTGCTTCTGTCCTGTTCCAGGGGAAAGAAGAATGGTCTTTATAACTAAAGGAGGTGAAGACATTGATTACACAAGTTCACTGTGATTGGCTGGTAGGTGCGATGAGATAATATCCACTTTCCTGTAAGAATCGAACACACGCGATCCCGTCACTTTATCAAATGAACTAACATGTTCACAGAGTTTGATTTCGTTCATCCTTGTTGTCTCTTCATATAATGACATCCCACAAAGGTTATCAACTCCATCTAGTGTGACTGATAATTTTTTCTCCCTTTTAATCTCTCATATTTGACATGTTTCGGTCTGAGAGAACATCTCTCTCTCTCTCTCAGACCGAAACATGTCAAATATGAAAGCTTAAAAAGGAGCAAAATGTATCAGTCACATTGAATGGAACTGATAAACATTTATAATGTTCACAGAGCTTTTAAAGTCTGACGAGAATTTGTTCAAGTCTTAGGCACATATGAATAAAGTAAAGCCAGGCCATGAAGGCCCACAGGGTTGTGAGACGTTGATCGTCCCACATTATCTAGACAATCGGCTCAAAGATGGCGGTAAGGTTGTCAGCCTTACGCGCCGACCGCGCTTTACTCCCCAGAAAAATTATTTAATTTATTCCTGGTACTCATTTCTGTTAGAGGCTGAGTAAACCCCAGGGCCTGGTGCGGCCAAAACCAATGACGTCATCGGGACTTGAACCCGCGACCTTCCGGTTTGTAGCATAGTACCTTAACCACTACGCTACCGCGTACCCCAGGCACATATGAGTACATAAAGAAAATTGCAGGATCATACTTACGGCAGGTAAAATGTGTATCTTGGTATCCGTAAGCGAATATGAAAGTGATGGACACACGAGTGAAAAACCACCAAATTATTTTTACAAATTAAACAAATCAACCTGAATTCGGAAAATGAAGAGAGCGGCTCTTGTCTCAAGCCACTGCTTCGAACCGTTCTAAAGACGTCACTTTTACATTACCCTCGTCTGGGGGCCGGTCGAAGCCTGGGAACATTGCAGAGCGGTCAGAATAACGCCCACCACATTCCGTCCAACTCACCACGCATTTTGATCACTGTGAGATGTATTCTCGTCCGTGAGCTCACGCACAAGTGGTCACAGCCTACATAAAAGTCAGGAACCCATAAAATATAAACTCTTTGTAATAATTTAGATTAAAGGAAAGCCGACAAACTGCGAACTGATCTCTGCCCGGCGGCAAACATAGTGTGTTTTATTTTTAATTTCTATCAATGCTAGCGGGAGAAAGACGATAAAAAAATATTTCTTTGAACTTTGCACTGATTGTGTGTTCTTCGGAATTCTTCATAAAACATCCACCCACGGGCGATACTGGTTGTGTTTACATACATGCGCTAATTAAAATACTCCGACTGCAGTTTGGAGTTTTGATGTTTGTGGAGAGATATTTTGAGAATAATCAATACAGACTATGAACACATAAAAGGCAAACTTGACCCTATGATTCCTTAATAAAGCACTAGGCTATGAGGAACTTTTGCGGGAGTAGAGGTACAGCTCCATCATTCTTGACCTTGACACTAGCTAGAGAACAGTGGTCAGCTTCATGTTCCGGCCACTTTACTCCTACGGAAAGAGATCCCGGTACCCACTGGATCGGAAGCTGAGTGGATACTGTGGAATGGAGAAAAATACCTTGCCTCCGGGAATCTGACCCCGGCAGTCCAGACTGTAGGCCGTCCGTATATCAACTGAGCTGACAGCCCGTGGATTTTTGTGAATTCTTACTTTTTGTGTATACGCTTACACATCCCCCCCCAGCCCCAAATTCCTCTGACACATTTGAAAACCATTTCCTAGGCACAATGCAAATATCTTACCCTGGATTATTGAAAATAATAATTTTTTACTGAAACTTACATGTAAGATTACAATATAATTAATTATACAGGGCTAGTATAAATAACGTGATATGAAATTGTAATGCCCTAGCGGCGCAGGGGGGGCAATGGAGGTAGCCCTCCCGCTGCTGCCGCCGCTGTAATGCCGTGGTACAGGGGGGCGTGGAGTCAGCCCGCCTCTGTCACCACTGTA
>NW_019737085.1:133393-135081 GCF_002891405.2 Cryptotermes secundus
ATCGCTGTGTATTTACTCATATGACCCTCTCCAGTGGCCTAGTTAGCGGAGCGTCTTGCATACGGTATTACGCATGAATGCTGATTATCGCATTCTTAACCTCATTGCGTGTCCATGTGTTGTCATCTTTGCTCTTTCACTGCAAAACACCTTTCGCAAGTCTCCAGGCACCTAGGTAATGACTTAACTTTTCAATCCCAAATTTGCTCCTCAACAGAAATTAGTACATTTTCGAAACGGTAACAGATACGAACACGAAAAAAACTTTAACGAAAGAAACTCGTAAAGTTTTCGTTTGTAACACTTCTGATGTCACAGACTCTTCGAAAGTTTCAAAAACGAATTTCACAGAGCGTAGCCACATTGATGTGTGTTAGTTGAGGCGTACATTGGAAGAATCCTAATATCAAGTTGAAGTTTGCAGAGCAACAAATGCAGCGAATGGGGAGCGTCTCTAGCCGAACTTTATGCGTTTCCTTGCTGTTTTCGAGTTGTTTCATATTTGTATCTACGTCCATTCCGAAAATATACTAATTTATTAACGCCCAAATAATTTATAATAGCCGTGTATTTATTGGTCGTAGTTATGTAATATAAAATTACAAATACTCAATAGCACATACTTGAGGAATGAAGATTTCAGAGTGTTTCAGATTATGAGTGTTCAACGACATCCGAAACGAAGTGGCATGCTGGAATTCTTATGTCTGATTGGGCTACTGCCTCATTATCATTCTTTTTTTTTTCTCCCTTGGCGCTACAGCCCCAGTGGGCCTAGGCCTACCTCCATGAACTTCTCCGTTCACTTCGGTTTTTTTTATCTTACACATTCGGTAGGACTCCTTGGGCGGGTGAGCAGCTCGTCGCAAGGCCTCTACCTGTATACAAACACAGAAAAACGCACACACACAAACTAAACATCCATGTCCTGAGTGGGATTCGAACCCACGATCCCGGTTTCCGAGCGAGCGAAGACAGTACATGCCTTAGACCGCTAGGCTACCGTGACCGGCGTTCTCATTCTTTATGCATCATTAATCAGCTACCTCATTTTATATTAAAAATGCAAGCTCCCGGAACCCCACATCCGATGACTGATCCCTCGTTAATGACACTGAACCCATTAAAACTTCTTCCACAGACCACATTACTTTCGTGTATTAAGTCTCTACGAACTTCGCTGGTATTACTACCGTGCGAAGTCCTGAGGTGGAAGCAGAACTGGCGTCATTTAATTTGCGGCCTGGGCGCCGACACGTGTTCCGGATATTAAAAAATAGTGAATGTGCTGAAATTGAATTTTCTTCTCAGACGTACAGCTAATTAACCGCAGGAGCTCAGAATGTTATAATGCACTTGCTTATACAGCACCAATATGCCTAAAACAACTGACCGCTTTAAGCGGGAAACTCGAAGAAGTTATATTTCAAAAATAAATTTCTAACTCACATAAAAAAAAGTGCGAAGCCATTACTATCAGGGAAATAATCTCTCCTTATTTTAAGAAACATAAGAAACTCTGAGGGTGGAGAAAATTCCAGACGAAGCTTCACAATTCGTAGGCCCTACTCGTGGCCAAACATTCATATTTCCTGAGGGGGGGGGTTGTCTCAGCAAGTCTTGGAAACCTCTCATCTGTTCTCTTAAAAAACCCCCACCGGGATATGACGCCAGATCCAGAAGGCCAC
>NW_019737085.1:135313-149564 GCF_002891405.2 Cryptotermes secundus
GCTTGCAGATTTCTTATATATTTTTTCTTCTACCCTGAAGATGGAGGCGATACGTTCCTACGAAACGTCGGTTAACACCACATATACACGGTGCCAAATCCCAGAAGACTGCTTTCTTCACAGTCACCGCCGTGAAAGCCTCAAATCTTACAACGTATACTTAGTTTTCCTTGCGTTAGCTGCTAGATCAACCTCCTTACTAGTATGAATTAAGAGTTTCTGTGTTCAGTGCCACCACTGTCCCATCTGAAAGCCTGTGCTCCCACTAAACGTAACTTGTATACCTTTCGCAACTGACATCAGTAAACCTGCCATATATAGATTTTTCACTGATTACGGTAAGGGAGAATGACTACACAGATGATTTATATTGTATGAACCATTTTAACAACACAAAGCCATTACGTGGTTACCCTCTTTCCATTGCAGGTTTGGACTCCTAACTAGGAGCATTACCAGTTGATGTCACATGACATGAATTGGAGCACTTAACTGAATTACAAAGCGCCATTACCGTCATAAAGGACCCTCTGCGAAATTTTATGTGTTCATATTCTTCATAATTGTCTAACTATAATACGGCTTTCATCACTTCAGCTTAATTAATCTGATGGTATTTTTTATTTTCTTGGTTTTTTACTCCTAAAATCCTTTATGAAGGTAATCACGCTGCATAATTCAGTGAAGTGCTGGGTCAGTGTATGAAGCCATGTTAATATTATTATTGTTAGGAGCCAAAACATGCAGCGGAAAAAAAAGAGAATATGCATAATTTTTTCACGTTGCAGCTAAGAATTTTAAAAAATTAATTCCATGCAATGAAATAGCAACAGAGTGTAACAAAATAAGATAAATTAATCTAATCAGTACCCGCGCTCCCTGTTTCTTGGAGAACCGTTCTGCATTTAACCTCCAAACTACGTCCAGGTCTAGCGGGTGGTCCTTCTCTGTCAAGATATCCCACTAAAATTCATCGCCTCCGCACGCATGATACATACCCTGCCCATCTCATCTTTTGAATTCATCTTACATAACAGCAATACGTGGGAAAGATTACTTACACAACAGGCCCAAAGTTACGCTTGTCATCAAGAATTACGGCAAACGTGGGTTACAACACAGTAATATGTGGAATTGGAGCCAATTATAATGCAAGTTTGCTACTTGTATAAACTGTTAATTTATTTAATTCTTGTGGTGAAAAAATTGGTACACACTAAATCCTGTTTTGAGAAAACTAACCACATCTTAAGTCGCCTTAATAAGTAGTAAAAAGATATAGCTATCTCTGTAACAGGCCGTGAATGCCCATAGGGTTATGAGACGTCGAGGCTCCCACATTGTCCCTGGCCCAGTGTTTCTCAACCGGGCCCTCGTCTTAGAGAAAAAAGAATTTACCTCGCAGCGGCCTGACAAAGGTTGAGAACCACTGCTCTAGATAATCGGCTCACAGATGTCGGAAAAGTTGTCAGCCTTACGCGCCGGCCGCCCTTTACCCCTCAGGAAGATTCCAGGTACTCTTTTCTTTTAGAAGCTGAGTAGACCCCAGGAACATAGTGCGGCTGGAAGGATTAGGTGAACTGAAAAAATCCACATCCTCGGGACTCGATCTTACGGCCTGTAGCACAGTACCTCAACCAACTACGTTACCGCGTGTTCCCCTTAATAAAAAGTAAGGTAAAGTTGCCCCTGTGCTTAACTAATTAAGCACTAAGCCATGAAGGCGTATGGGGGAGTGGATGTATAAACCCACATTTCTTGATCTCGGCACTAGCTGGAGGTAAGTGGTCAGCTTCCCGTCCCTCCCGCTTTACCACCGGGGAAAGGGGCCCTGGTACCCTTTGGATGGGAGGTTGGTTGAACCCCAGAGCCGGTCTGGACGACGTAGAGAGGAGAACATTTTTGACCCTATTGGTACTCAAACTCCGACCCCTTGACCGTCAAACCCGTAGCTAGTCGCTATTCCGACCCTTAAAGAGTAGGATTTATAAATCCGGTTTGGTGGAAAACGGTTAAATGGGGCAAATTCTATAGCAGTCTCGCAGATGGAACTCCCATCTCCCTGAAGGGACCGACATGACTACCCCCCCCCCTCCGTTCTTGACTTTTGAACACAGGGCGCGTAAGCTGGTAGGCCACGAAACGCGCCGCCCCTACCAATGATGCCCTCATTCCACGCGCGTCCCTGTGTCACTACACTGAGTTAGAAACGAAATAAGGGCGCTCACGGTGCACTTGACAAGCCTGGCGTTATTACTGCGTCATCTGGTAGCTTTTCTCTAAAATAAAAAAAGCACAACTTTTATGAAATGTTTCGGCCCGACCAGAATTGAAATTTACTGGTACATATGTCACACCCTCCCACGTTGCCATTAGGAACTGTTAGTTTTAATGGACATACATTATCGCACCAATTTTCAGCGAACAGTTTTTTGGCACGAAGTTGACGGTTTATAGGTGCAGACAAATACATTTACACTGTGAAATATGCAGTCAGGCCCCTCCTTCCACTTTCCACTTTCTCATGTTGAAATGGGCTTGTCAGAAAAACGATGGCCCACAACGTAATTTGCATCGTATTCCAAGGTGCGTACAGACCATTCCAAGAGTTGTAGCACTCCGTGTGGGCAATATGAACATGACAAACCAGCCTACGTAACTCCGCAACAAAACATGCGCAAACCATAAAGTGCGTGAAGAATTAAAAAACTTAACGTTCAACCAAAGAATAAAAATACGTTTTATCGGACGTCAAAAATGTACGAGAACGCATGGGATTCTGCTGAGGGCTATTGTACTTCTAGCGTCTTTCACGCGGGATCTGTATAGCAGACCTTCAGAAAACTGTACATGCGCCTGTCGTCAACTTTATGATTTTCATGTATAATTTTTATCAAAAGAGCTTCTTGAAAGCTATATTCTGTATTCGCTCAATACTAGTGGTTTTGCCTAGAGTCTAAGCACGTCATGCGGGCCCTCTAATAAAGGCAAAGCTATCCCTGTAACAGGTCGTGGAGGCCCATAGGATTGTGAGCCTCTCCCACATTTTCTCTAGACAATCGGCTCACAGATGGTGAGCGCCGGCCGCCCTTTACTCCCCAGGAAGAATCCTGGCACTCATTTCTGTTACAGACTGAGTCGACGCCAGAACCATAGTGCGGCTGGAAGGATTAGCTTAATTGAAAAATATCGAATGACCTAATCGCGAATCGAAACCGCGACCTCCCGGCTTGTAGAATAGTTCCTCAACCAACTACACTATCGCGTGCCCCCGCGGAGTCTCTAGCAAGACTACCCTTACACCAATGTGAATGTCATAATACGCTCGGTTCAACGCTGGTATGACCGCCGACGACATGGCTTGCCCCCTAGCTTTGGAACCATTGCCGCAGAGCCGGTTAACCGATGAACTGTTCACGCCGTGTAGATAGTCCTTTTGTTAATTGTTGTCCCTGCTCTGAAGCTACGAGTTCATCGCCCTCTATCTCGGCTGTATTGCCCGCTGCTTGTTTCTCGTTTTGTTGCTTCTGTTCGAGAGCTAGGAGTCAGCACACGGTATTATTCGTGTGAATGATTTCGACTGCAATAAATGAAGTCGGAACTGTCCTTCATGTCGCTTCATTTCCGTTTGTATTATACATTTGTAAACAGACACGCCCGAACGGAAAACAGCCCAATTACGTTTCGAAAAATAATGATCGAATTCTTTACTACATTACTATTAGATCCACTACAGAATCCGTGGATTGCTTGTGGGCCTACGTGCCGAATTTCATTAAACCTAGAAAACCGAAACTAAAGGCCGTGGGGATCCGCTGTGCTGACCACGCAACACCCTCTATCCGCTAAAGTTAGCACTAACTTCGCCGACAAGCGGCGGTCGCTCGGTCGGTATAGTTGGCTTGCGGACTAAAACCATGGAGTTTGTTTTTTCTGTACTGATGTAATAACAACATTTGAGGTAGTCATCAAGGAATATTTTATGCCCTCACCTGCGGCGACATCCACACGAATGACGTGGGTACTTCTGAAATGATAGCCACTAAATAATTATTTTAATTAAGTGTTGTGTTACAATGGACCGCCTCTGTTTTATAGTGGTCAGAGTTCCCGGCTACAGTTCCAGAGGTCCGGGTTCGATTCCAAGCACTACTAGATTAGAATCCGCCAATTGTGCAGCTACTCCAGAACTTTCCAAAATCTTATGGAACCCGAAGGTTCATTAGCGTATTCACAAGAGCCCTATACTGGTCCATATCCTGAGCCAGATCAATCCAATCCATACAGCCTCAGCTTATCTAAGATCCATTTTGACATTCTCGACCCACCTACGCCTTGGTCTTCCCAGTGGCTACGAAAATGTTTAAAAAGCCTTGGTCCTGGACGGAACCTCTGGATGAACGACCTAGGCAGTTCATTTAATGATGCTCATAACAGCTCGGGTTATATAGCGTAGACTGATTACAAAATTAGTAAAGTATGAATTGGAAGGAATTGGCAAGAGTCCTGGCTTAATGTTAGGACGGAAAGCTAAGAACAGTCGGTGGCCCAACCGGTATTCGAACCGAGCACCTCTCAAACATAAATCAAAGGCGTTACCACTTGAAAAACTTTACTCTGTGGCTTACTTTACAATCAACAGTGATTACAGACCGGTGTTACAGTGAATCGCGCAGCTAATAACTTTTGAATTGATAGGGATTCAGGTAACGGAAAATCTTTGCTCATTCTCTGGCTCACCCAAGTACGCTAAGACAAAGATCTCAGCCACATTACTAACAGTTCCCTCCTTTATGGCAAATTGGTCTAACATGAGAAATTTGTCTGCCCAAAGACGTAAAGGAACAACGACTGAATCTAACCATAAATATCCAAGTGGTTTCCAAATCGAAGGTAAATTTACCTCTATGTCACCATACGCCTTCATGGCACTTGTCGTATAATACTGGTGTGCTGTACATTGGAAATAAACTAAACTATATTCCATGTTACGCCTATTCGCTATTTTGTATAGCAGGAAAATTGGATTGTGTGAGTACACAGCATGCACAGCGGAAAACCAAACAAAAATAAATAAGAATTTCTGGGAAGAACTAATAGCCGACATTAGTTTGATACAACACGGACCGCATAGAAAATGACGCCTCCAACATTTATTCGTTGCCGCGGGAACGTCTTTACCGAGTTTTCACCTAGAAACAATAGGGAGATACACAGACAGAACCACAGACTCCCCTTAGATACAACATAGACAGTATAGAAAACGACGCGTACAACAATTCTTCTACTGCTGTGTGTACTCGCTGCCCCGGTAACGTCTTTACCGAGTTTTCACCTAGAAACAATAGGGAGATACACAGACAGAACCACAGACTCCCCTTAGATACAACATAGACAGTATAGAAAACGACGCGTACAACAATTCTTCTACTGTTGTGTGTACTCGCTGCCCCGGTAACGTGTTTTTCCGAGCTGCTGCCTAGCAACGAAAGGAAGGATACACTTAACCGAGCCGTTGCACTGCAATGATAGGAGGAAACGCATACAGACACATGGAGTGAAGGAGGCCGGTTATGAAGTACGCCGTTGATTGGTTCGGGCATTCAAAAGCTGACAGGGAGAGGGGATACACAGACACACAGACAGGACGGAGATCGCATTAGCCTTAGGAAAGCCTGACTGCAACAGAGCACAGCACTTGAGCGATCGAATATGCTACGGGTATATTAATAAAATGTTCATTAGAATAATTTTCGTAAGTGTGAATGGGATTTTATTTACGGTTTACATAACGACGCTGGCAGTAGCTCAAATTATGCAGTGTTCAATGGTAAGATTAGTTCATGATGAACTGGAGAGGACACAGGAGAAATCGGTCATGACCTAATTTTGAAATACTATACAAATCTGTCTTAAGGAACTGAGGAAAACCACTAAAATTATATCAGGTCAGGCGGTCTCCTGGCCAGGACTTCAACCCTGGGCCTTCGGAATACGAAAAATGATTTCAGATCGCTCTGCCGTGACATACAGTTCAATGTGGGATTGAAGTGTGTGAACACGCGGCGTAAAGGCCAGTTTATAACGACGGTGAGAAGCTATCAGGAGCAGATACAGGAAACTGCAACACATTTCATTTTGCTCACATAGGAGCCAACTTCACAGTAGCAGGTGAAACTCTCTGGCCAACGGATGTGTTTCTAGGGGAATGGACACAAATCCGAATATCCCCTTTAATCCTCTACGTCCACAAGTTCCTATAGGAAGCACTGCGAAAGAAACCTTTAACAGGCTAAATCATCATTACAGAACGTCATAATTACGCCAGTTTTATGTGCTGCCCGAACATCAGGCAACACTGCCGGGCTTTGATGTGCAGGATTAGCCTCAAAAATGGGAGAGGCATGCAAAAGGGTGGATTAAAAACCCAACTGGATTGAATTTTCCCTCCCTCACAATCCCTGTATGCACAATAATTCTCTAACCAAATACAGCTTGCAGGAGATAAATCGGTCGGTCGGAGGGGCGTGTGGATTGATTCATTTGTTGGATCGGGGACTTAGGGTAAATTACGTTCTGGCATTGCAGTGTCTATTTTGTGCATGTCCTCGCTCAAACAATGTTGTCACTGCAGCAGCAAGCCCTGTCATTTAGAAGGCAAAAAAAAAACTGACTTCCTGCGGTTTTCAACTCGGGGCACACGTACGCTAACAAGCCAACTGATAAATCGGAGTGCATCTCATAAAGAAATTCCTATTTATTTCGTGTGTTCCTTATTCTAAAACGCCTTATGGGAATATCCCAGCAGATGCACCAACACGTCTGCTGCATCAACTGCGTAGGTTGGTTTGGATTACTTTATAAATTCTTTGCAGTTTTTTTTTAATCTTACTTGAAAAGTCTTACTGAAATTGAGGTCTACTGGATTGTGATATAGTGGGCTTGTATGTGGACACCGGCGTTTCGGAAGAACATACTGCCTCCAACTTCAGAATTTTCTGGAACGTTGGTAATCTAGAAGACTATATGTCGGATCTACATTCGCTCTTCAAACAAGAGAGTCCTGAGACCGCGTCTTGTGGCATAAGAATTTGTTCTGCAGTAAATGCCACTCCTAAAAATGTGGTTACACTGAATTGGTGTAGGAACTCCATGGAGCCCAGTCCTTCTTTAAATATTAATAACAGCTCATATACTAATGAAATGATTTTGGAGCCCGAGGGTCCATTGTTGTGTTCCCCAGAAATCTTCCATGGTCCCCACCCTGCGGCAGATGAATTCCCCACCTATCAATATTACTTCTTCAAAGATCGGTTTTAATGTTATGCTTTAATCCACGCTTAGGTCTTCCTAGCGATCTCTTTCCTTTAGATTTTCTTCTATTGCAAGAGTGCTGCATGAGAAAGAAAACTCCAAACTCCAAAACCGGAAGCAAATGAGTCCCACTTGAGACGCTAACAGACGTTCAATTACTCAGGAAATTCCCTGCACGTTATGGAACCCACAGGTTCATTATCGTGTTCACAAGAAGTTCCTACCGGTCCTTATCCTGGTGTCTTACTCGGCCTACTCTTCAACTCTGAAGATGGAGCGACATTTTTCTACGAAACATCCGTTGACATTTCAACGGGCTACTAAGTAGCCTGGTGTGATGGCCGGGTTGTGATAAAAATCACAGTCACTTTTGTTGTTAAGCATATTGAACGTTTCTTCCAAAAGTTGGATTTTCTTGGTCGAGAAGAGGGCAGGGAATCCAGCGTAGTGCTTAATTATTTAAGCACAGAGAGAGCTTTACGTTTTAATACTTCGCCTATGCCTGAGTTGTCCGGAAATGGCGGGACCGCGGAAGTGACGTCGCTCTGCCATTTGTTGAATAACAGCGAAATAATTTTGATTTGCACAAGAACGTAGAAAGGGGGAATAACAGAAACTGTTATTCAGAGGGAAGAAGATCGCGAGACAGACCAGGCAGGAGTGAAGTGGGAGGGAATATATATTAAAATGGGGAGAGAACATGGAAAGCAGAGGGTGGCGCTGGATCTGTAGCAGTGAAGGACCTGATGGCGGAACGGTGCAAGCCAATGGCTCTCAGCGTGATGGCGCGAAACACGATGGCACATGATTTACGTTCCCTGCCTACACACCAATAAAATACGCTTCTGTATGGTTTCTCAGACGTACAGCCAGAGAAAAATATTCTTAAAGCGATAAATATGTTCTGAATGGCAAGGTAGAGTCGTCACTGTGCATTAACATAACGTGAAGGATGACTCGTTTGTTAATGGGTTGGATAACAAGTGAAGCAGCAAATTATACGCGATAGTTTTAACGCTCATGGGAGAAGGGAGAAGAGTGCATACGAAGTTCTGGTAACAAAACCGAAGCAAAGAGAACTCTAGGAAGAGCTAAGCATAAATGGGAGGATGATATAAAAATAATACGATTTGAGGCTCCCACGCTAGTGGTTCTACTTAGTCTCTCGGCAACGGATTTATAACACGGAAACCATAAAAGTCTCACTAAATCAGACACAACCAATATCACTGTGCTACAGCCAAGTCTTCGTGGCACAGTCAACTTCCTGAATTCTGATCCACTACGTCTGACTCAGAGTCAGAGTCAGTTACTTTACTACTTTACATCAGTTCCTCTTGGCGACAAGCCCCTTGAGACCAACCAGCGGTTATACTCGTAGTCCTTATGTAACAACCCCTCTCACGAGAGGATAGGTCTCTCGTTTAGAACTGCTGTTGGGCCTCGCTAGTGCAGTCATTCCCAGGTCGAACATCCGTGGAACTCATGACCACAGTTTACTCGCTGACTCTCCGCCACTGACTCCAACTGAACTACGTTCTTATATCCTATCGGTGGAGACCACGCACAGAAAACACACCTCTCCCATTTTTGCATGCGTGTCTGTTAAGAGTTCCCACGTGATCGCTACCCAACAAGTCCGCTGGCGCGCTGGCTGCTGCCTAGTAACCGTCTCAGTGGGAACATAGAAAACACAGCTCGTGTATTGTTGGCCACGTGTTTGTTTGAACGGGGGTTTCTGGCTCCATGGCTTTGAGCAAATCCGTCACAATATCTAAGTCCCTTGTGTTGCGGCCACTTCTAGCCTAGTGTACCAGCCCCAGATGTGAGGGTGATTGTGGAGCAATTAGTGGAATGGAGATTGGCAGGGGAAACCGAAGTACTCGGAGAAAACCTGCCCCAGCGCCACTATGTCCACCACAAATCTCACTTGACCAGAACCGGGATCGAACCCGGGCCGCCGCGGTGGGGATCCAGCGACTAACCGCTTGAGCTATGGCGCGGCCACACTGGCGAATATAAGTAAACTGCATTCACCCGCGGTCACATGGTAAATGCATTTAAAAAATTTCCATGATGAGGTATAAGGTGGATCCATTGGCCACAAAATTCCGTGTACACAGTCGCAGGCTACGCGGTTATAAGCCTCCTGTATATATATATATGGGTCAGAAACATCACATAGATGCTGTTTTAGCAACTGGCTCTGGGATTAGAAGTAAATGTGAGTCAATGCACACAGGTTCATTTAGAATTTGCAGTACGTGAAAAGAAAGAGGTATGGAAGAAACTGTACATCCCGAAATACTTAAAGAGTAACCATATTGCAGTGAACGGCGTTCATGGAGGTAGGCCTAGGCCCACTGGGGCTGTAGTGCCAAGGAAAAAAAAATATTGTAATTAAGACAACTTTGGATAAAGGATTCACGCCACATGAAGTATGCACTAAAGCGAAGTTTGTTTGTTCGTTCATTCATTCATTCATTCTTCAACGGGTCTACAGCCCTTTGTTGGGCCCTGGCCTCTTCAATTTCGTAATCTTTTTTTACACAGACGGTAGGACTCGTTGATCACGTGATTAAGCCCGTCGTAAGGCCGCTACATACACACAGGACAACACAAACACGGAATAAACGCACACAGACATCCATGCCTGGAGTGGGATTCGAACCCACAATCCCAGCTTTGGAGCGAACGAAGACAGTTCATGTCTTAGACCGTGCAGCTACCGTGATTATTACCCATCAAATCCCATCAATATCCGTGGATATGCTATTAAATCTTCTCTTGTACAAATACGTGTACAACACATTGCACAACACTGTCTGTTGACATGTTGAGTCACACAGTGACCGTGTACTTAACTGCCACCCCGCTGCGGATAAGGGGCAAGGCGTTGCCTCATTCTCGAGGAGTCTGCGCAGTGGGCAGTGCGCAGGGATACAGCGGCCACATCACATTCACAACACTTTTGTCCCTCCAGAATGTTAACGGTTACAGATTTTTGCAACTTTAACAGCCCACGGAATTCATAAAACCACGGCTAACGTCGCTGTTATAAAAATATATATATATATATGACGTAGATTACAGGTGCCACACAAAGGCATTCGGACCGGTTCAAATGTTACTGTTTACCTAGCTGTTTGTAAGCCAGGGTCTTATCGCTGACTGCTCATGATTTATCATCACTTGTGTTAGCACGCCATGCCGTCATTTTGACCAGGAAATGTCGCTCTGGCGGAAAGGGCTGCAGCCGGGTCTCTGCAACCCGTGGGTCGCGCCACATACGTCAATGTAGAAACAGATGAACAACATTTTCTTAGTTCTGGTAACAACTCAACAGATAATTAACCAGAAAGTGACAAAGGTAACAAAACTACACCATTTATACAGTAAATTATATGGTAGAATTCATGATAACCATGAATAGTAAATATTAAGTACATAGTATAAGACCTTGGGCAATAACAGGACTCCATATTCACCTGAAAACAAATTTCCCCTTTTATGGACCCGGAGAATTTCTTACCATGTAAGCTTTGAGGTTTTCACGGCGGTGACTAGAAAGACTGACATCATCTGGGATTTGGAGCCGCGTAGATATTTTGTAAATCGACTTTCTTCCGAAACGTCGGTTTACACAACATCTACAAGGCGCCACATCTCAGAAAACGGCATTCTTTAACACTATGATCACAAAATATCGAAACTACACACAACTTTGAGCAGGTCAATTTAGTGCATTAATAATACAGACTTATAGCAATCGCGCTCAACTCCATCACCATCAGAATAGATCCTCCCTGAGGCCCTCCCACGCATATATACCGTATTTACGCATGTATAGGCCGCACATTTTTTGCCAAAAATTCAAGAGGAAAACTGGGGTGCGGCTTATATTCGAAATATTCGAAATCACACTTCATTAAAAAAAATATATTCATAATTAGTGATACAGGGTGTTCTACTCCTGAAAAAATATTCCAAGAAAATTATTTTGTTTATAATTTGTCACAAAATTGTGCTGCGGCCTATACATGCGTAAATATGGTATATATATAAATGGCTTTAAGCCCTTTGTAGGTCCGTGGCCCCTTTTCAGTTTCTTAATCCTATACGCAGGCGGTAGGACCTCTTAGACAGGGGATGAAAGCGTTGAAAGGCCGCTACCTGCACACAAGACAACATAAACACAGAATAAACGCACAAAGACATTCATGCCTCAATTGGGATTCGAACTCATGACGCCAGTGTTGGAGCAGACGAAGATGGTTTATGTCTTAGACCACGCGGCCACAGTGATCGACATATATACACATTTATATAAAGACCTCCGTGGCTTTAGTCAGCAAGCGAACTATACCGACCGAGCGACCGCCGCTCGCCGGCGAAGTTAGTGACAACTTTAGCGGACAGAGGGTGTCGTGTGATTAGCGCAATGAATCCCCACGGCCGTTAATTTCGGGTTTCTAGACCGATACACATTTATACACAAAGAGAAATTCTTCCGTTCAGTTTACAGGAGTCAACCCCATTTCTCTAGCGTCACCTCTTCTTCCATTCTTCATAGCTTCATTTCAGGCTGTGTATGATAAACCTCTCGACACTTCTAAAATGTTGGTTTCGACTACTCTAATTCCATGAAGGTGCGGGAAACGACATACTTCACTCTGTTCCCTTTATGTTTCCACTATAATATTCTGTTCGTTGTTCTGCACGTACATTCCTCAACACAGATGTAGGCCAAGTCCGTCTGCTCTTCAAACCAGAGTACGACAAACCTTGTGTAGGCAACCTTGCGCAAGAAGAGCCATGGCTTCGTTACAATTTAGTCTTGTGATTACCAAAGTACAGGGACATTCTAAATTACTGTCGAGTGTCCGTTTATAGGCCACGGAAACGCCGACAACAATTTAGAATCACACTATATGTTCAGAAAGTGGAATATGCTCACTTTATAATGACGACATGACGCCCTACGTCATTTAGTGATATTGATGCACCCTCGTTCCCGTAGTAAATGGATTCTACTTAATTTGTTATATTACAGCGAGCTTCATAAGACATCACATTTAGGGGTAAAACTTGTTTTAACATCAATTCTTGTAGTCCCTCCAATTAACAATCTTTTTTTGATTTCCTTCCATTTTTTCTTTTGGCGCTACAGCCCCAATTAGGGCCTTGGCCTACCTCCATGAAACTCTCCGTTTCACTTCGGTTTACTAGATCTTACACATTCGGTAGGACTCCCTGGGCGGGAGATCAGCTCGTCGCAAGGCTTCTACCTGTATACAAACACAGAAAAACGCACACACACACATATAAACACTAAACTGCCATGCCCTGAGTGGGGTTCGATCCCACGATCCCGGCTTCCGAACGAGCGAACACAGTGCATGCCTTAGGCCGCCCGGCTACCGTGACCGGCAGTTTCCTTCCATTAACTTCCTAGAATTTTTTTCATTATGTTATCTTATATGTACATGTAATTCTTATAATCTTTATGTTATACAGCCTGTTGTGTATGTGATATTAAGCTTTTTACGTCACACAACTTGGGTTTGATTATTGTATAATAAAACGACTGAGATTATGTCAATCAGTTTACAATATCAATCATACCACATGTTTGTCTCTTTTGACAATAACCATGCGTTTATAAATAAATAAAAGTAGGAATTATTATAATACCTCATATACAGCTTTTTTTTTTTCCTTGGCACTACAGCCCCAGTGGGCCTAGGCCTACCTCCATGAAACTCTCCGTTCACTTCTGTTTTTCTAGATCTTACACATTCGGTATGACTCCTTGGACGGGTGATCAGCTCGTCACAAGGCCTCTACCTGTACATAAACACAGAAAAACGCACATACACATCCATGCCCTGAGTGTGATTCGAACCCACGATCCCGGTTTCCAAGCGAGCGAAGACAGTGCATGCCTTAGACCGCTAGGCTCGTATACAACTACCTTATTATATTCCTAGAAATTATATGAATTTCACGGCGAAAATTGAATATAAACATATTAGATGACGAGTACAAACGAACTTTATCGCAACATCTAACTGAAGTAACCCCGTCGTTTAGTTCGGTCTGTAACAGATTGCCCGAACCGAGCGTGGAAGTGTCCACGTGCAAATTTTTTGGAATTCGTGAACCAGTACAAAAGAGTAAATGTTTCGAATGACAGATGGAATTGAAAGCAATTCGTGCAAAAACAGAATACGTAACAAAGCATGACAGAAACAGATACCGCTCTTCAGATGTTCGCAACAGCTGATAAACGTTTCAATCGCAGTTACGACAAGTAGAACTTCATATTCATATTCAAACAATGTGGAACTCTGTCTATCTGTGTTCAAACTGTTGTATGATAACGAACGCCAGGCATGCAATGAATTCTAATTGTAGGGTAAATGGGGTAATAATTACCCAGTGCAGCAAATACTGAAGCTCTATTGATGTTTCTTGGTACACTTTTCCCCCAACTTCCTCCTGTCGATGAGTGAGAAAGAGAAACCGTGAAAGATGGAAATAAGTACAAAGGACTGACAAACGTCGCATGGAAACTTGAACAGGAGCTGATGGGTGAAGTTCACTTTCAGAAACACGCAGAGTTCGTTGCAGGGTCGATGCATGTGTACGTCAGGGTATTTTAGGTTTCTTGCAGTAATTAGCAATATCAAGGGCAATATGCGGGCCCTACAATATGGGAGCAGGCGTAACTTTTAGTGTCGTAAATGCTGGATTTCTTCTAACTTACTGACTGACTGACTAACTAACTGTGGCCGCGTCATAGCTCAAGCGGTTGGTCGCAGGCTTCCCACCGCGGCGGCCCGAGTTCGATCCCGGGTCTGGTCAAGTGGGATTTATGGTAGACAAAGCGGCGCTGGGGCAGGTTTTCTCTGAGTACTTCGGTGTCCCCTGCCAA
>NW_019737085.1:149688-180380 GCF_002891405.2 Cryptotermes secundus
CTAGTAATAAAAAATATATCTCCATAGCCGTTCTGTTGGATTTTGGCCGCTTTTCAGTTTCCTAATCCTATACACAGTCGGTAGGACCCCTTGTAAAGGGGATCAGCCCGTTTCAAGACCGCTACCTACACCCAGAACAATGCAAACACAGAATTAAAGCACANTATAGCTCCATAGCCGTTCTGTTGGATTTTGGCCGCTTTTCGGTTTCCTAATCCTATACACAGTCGGTAGGACCCCTTGTAGAGGGGCTCAGACCGTTTCAAAACCGCTACCTACACCCAGAACAATGCAAACACAGAATTAAAGCACACAGACATCTATGTCTTGAGTGGGATTTGAACCCACGATCCCAGCGTTAGAGCAAGAGAGTTCACGCCTTAGACTGCGCGGCCACTGTTATCGGCTGCTTATCTCCTAGCGTTACGTAACTCTAAACGCAATTAAGGAATTAATGGGGAAGAGAGAAATACCGCAAAGGCGCCACTATTTTCAAATGAAAGTGAGAATTCTTAATATAGGAGCAAAAATGCCAAACTTTACAACAAAAACAGCGAGGCTGTGGTGTGGAGTGCTAAAACACATGTTTCAGAAATAAAGGGAAAGAACACAATTCCAAGATGACAGCTTTTTGAATGATGGATGTATTTAATAGGAAACAAACACCAAAGGTGCTGCTTCCTACAGGCATTTTTTATAATTATAAGTCATGAGTTCCGTTTCTCATACACTCAACTTGGGGGGGGGGAAAGAGGCAGGAACGAAGGAGAAAAATATCTGGCAACTGAACTTCTGTTTCGGATACGTTATACAACCGTCATTTGTCTAAGAGTGAGGAAGAACTGATGGCTACATGATTCTATTACTGCTGCAACAGAAGAGACCTCTGGTGTTAATGAGCTACAAACTTTCGAGAGGTCACCAGAGAGCAGCACCAGTTTCCTTCTGCTCCTCTTTAAAAGCTCATTTCCGATACAACCCTTGATATTTCCGGTACGGAAAAGAGAACAGCAAAAACCACCACGAAAAGGGAGGCAATGAATATGTGACGAAAGACAAGACAGACTCTTCATCTCGGCTGTTATTCTGAAACTAAAATCTTCTGCTATGAATCCAGTCGTCAGGGACTACTGTCGGTAAATTACCCTTCTCTAAGTCAGTAAATAATTAAGTTATTCAATTGCCTGGACTAAAGACACTGTAACTGCTTTTATAAAAGAAAAATGTAGGCAACTAACACAGATGGGATGCATTAAAAGAGGAAAACTGCAAGACTATTTCACCCTCCTTGTTTCGACAGCCTTAAAAATATCTGGTGAAGGGTAGCCACCTCTAGACACTTCAAAATCTCGCGAAAGAGGCGAGTGAAGATAATATTAAATAGGTCCTCAATATCTGTACAAATGTAAATTAGATTTTAGCGGCTCAAGACATGGTCTAGCGGTAGGATTTGAGGTGCGTAACAAAAGGAACTATTTTGATTACGTAAACCCACTATATCAGTGTACATTCTGCAGGAAGAGGCTGTCCTCAGCCTCGCATTCAGGGAACTCCCTCTTCAATACGAGCTCAGAACTTGCTCGCGTCCCCCCGTCCCCCCCCAAGAGCACTCAGGCACGCAATGACCAACCTCATATACGGACACTGGCTGGTCGCCCATCATCTCCTCAGTCGAGTGATGTGGTCCGTATCAGATCAGCTAGATCCTTCAACTGCGTTTTCCGTCTGGAAAAATATACAGCATCATAAAGCAAAAAGCAGTGTTGCTGTTCTTACTGTGCGTCTTAAGGCGCGTCCACATTACTCGTGCTCGTGTGACTCGCTATGCTCGTGAGTAATGTGGACGATATGACAAGTCACGAGACAAGCAAATTTAAAAATTTTTTAATTTCAACTATAAATTAAAAATTAAAATTATAAATCAAAATACGACTACAGCCCATACACACTACGAGTAAATATACGGATCCTCACGCGACGAGGCCTGGCGAGCAACTGAAGTAGTGTGGACGAAGATTTACGAGCACAAGTAAAAGCCAGACGAGTCTCCCGACGAGCATAAGCCTGGCGAGCACGAGTAATGTGGACGCGCCTTTATAAAACACCGTTCCTTTCGAACGTACAAGCACCATTATACCTGACAGAAGTGAATGTTTAACCCGGTGACCACAAGCGGACTCAAATATCAAACCTTAACGTCAAAATCATAGCAGGATGGTAGTTAAATGCCCTTCCCCCATAAACCTCAACCCCACTTCTCTAATTTTTGGTTTTACGATATTACAATATGTGTAATTTTACGAAGCACACATTAATCACAGGCTCCATTCAAGAACAGATCTCGTATATAGCAGGGGAAACAAGAAACCCCACTTATCTACCCTTTCCTGAACGCTTTATTTTTATGAGGCCTAACTGTCCAAACATTGAGCAGCTTGGTCGAATTGTTGTTCTAGTGAAATGTAACACTCTACATAGACATATCACTCGAAATTCAAGGTCAAATCTATCCGTTCATATCTTCTCGGATACAACGCCGCATAACCCGGTGAAAGTTAACTGATGTTACAAAGGAAAATATCACTTCAATCATCAGAGCCGATAAGCAGGCTAAGCAAGATACTACTATGAAGTAGGCAGTATGCAGAACAAATTGCGTTCTATGTTACTCCTAAAAGTTGGCTAATTTTCACTCTGCCAAAAGGTGCAACTCCTCTTAGCCACGGCTCTGAGAACGCCAAATCCAAACTTATTTCTGTATTTTCATCATTCAACTTCTTTCCCCTTCTCCGTTATCCCTTTCATACATTTAGAGGTAAATCAAATTATTAGGTGTAGCGATGGGCTAGACAGGCAGGGTTCGATTCCCGGTAAACGCAAGAGATGTCTCAAATCCAAAGCGTCCAGATCGGCTCTGTAGCCCACCCAGCCTCCTATCGAATGGGTACCCAGGCTCTTTCAGAACGTGTAAAGCAGTCGTAGCGTGAAGTCTCCATCTAACGCCGACGTCGACAATGGCAGCTCTACCTCCACTCCCACATACGTCTTCATTGCATGGTACTTAATTAATTAACCACAGGGACAACTTCACTATTACTATCTGGAACATCTCTGAATACTTACAGGCAAACATGTCAGACCTGTCAGGGTACCAAATTATAAATATCTTATTTCGGAGAGATTCCTGTACACTGTAAAGTATTGTGACATGTAGGCCGGTACTAGGAAACGAACAGGAAAACATGTTTCCAAGGACATGTGATTTGTTGACACAAAACGTTACCTAGGATAGCAGAATGGAAGTTGTTGACTCCTGCAAACCTGACCGTTGCTGCGGAACCGAGAGGCGTGTCCACGGATACAACCCAGCAACAAACATTTTCTTATACTCCATTCACGGAGACGAGACAGCGTAAACAAAGCAAGCCCCGAGTCGCCACAGCTGACAGCAAGGAGTGGACAAAGCGCGCAGTTACTCAGTATACTCACGTTAACCTGCATTCAGACTGAAGAGTGAACTTTGGACGCCCCTGCAACGGTACACGCATCACGTGATCGCTGCATGATTTCATTCAAAGAGCGAAGGAGATACCGCGTGCATTTGTTTACGAGGACTCTCTCGTTTCCGCGAATGGACTGTAGGATATGCGACACTATATAAGAGGCTGTTCAAATAAGGACGAAGTCATTCATCGTTCGTAGTTCATTCATAAATCAGAACCAAGTCAGTCACAGTAGAAGAAATACTAGACAAGAGAGCCGTAGCCCAGTCAGAATGGGGCGAGTCTTAGATAGTCACTGATTGTGAGCTGTTGTAATTGGTTGTGACTGTAATAGAAGAACCAATAAATCTAATCACCCAATCCAGAACCTATTATTATTGGTCACAGAACCTTAAACACGTGGCAGTATTGACATGACGATTTTAATATCTGAAACTATAAATATATATGCAGGTATGTACGTTACACGCAAAATGCAAGACCCACTTTTGCTTGTCGTGATTGGGCCGTAACCACTCCAAGTAATACAGATATGATTAAATTCTGCGCAGAGCGACTAGTTACCGGAGGGCTGTAAGGGTATCTCCATTCACTGCCATATGAATTTTCGTTCGAGGCTAATTGGTACATCCCGGCGGCTGGAGCAGAATACCGTGTCTACTTGGCTGGAAGCGGGTACTCGAGCCCACTGCTCCGGAATTCTGTTCATCAAGTGGGCACATTGCGTCCTCACGTGCCCCACAAGTGCGCCCAGGCACGCAGTGACCAGGCTCATATTAACAAGGAGACTGACTGGTCGCCCCTCGTCTCCCCAGCTGAGTTCATAGGTCGCTATCAGATGTTGGCTTGTCCCTTCACCTGCGCTTCCTCTCGGCAATAGCATACGTAGTTAAAGCATCATACAGGAATCTAAAAAACTGCTCTTCTTACAGTGCAAACCTACCCAAATTATTTCGCCACCAAATTAGCATGCATTGCACATTTACTTGTTAACATCTCTCCAGAGATGGTTCATTTGTGCCGCATCACAAAATAAGGTATCCTTGGGTCAAGAAATTTGGTGGATGTACACTGTGGCTCTAGAACCCTTGTGCCTATTCAGTTTCTTAATCTACGCACAATTAGTATGAATCCTTGGACGGGGGATCAGCCCGTCGAAAGCCCGCTGCCTACACACAGAACAACATAAACAGAGAAGTGACGCACAGACATCCATGCCTCGAGTGGGATTCGAACCCACGACCCCAGTGTTCGAGAGGGCGGCCTTAGACCGCGCGGCCGCTGTGATTGACCATCGTAACACTGTCCAGTAATCTGAGATGCTGACTTCGATACCATAAATACGCACCATTGAACCTCACTAATCACCTGTTCCATTTAGTTTAAACATACATCTCCCTAAGTTTTCGTCAATTGCAGCTCCTTTAGCTCATGCCATCGTTTGTTGTCTGATGTGCTGAAAATCTCAGGTAACCAACGCAGAGGAGTCGATATTAAATCAAACAATAAAAAGAAAAATGTTTGGTAGGATCTCGTCGGGGTCCGCGGAAACGATTCATTCCCCCCAAAATAGAGGACATATTACATGTGTTAGCGTCTTCCAGTAAACGCAACGAGCCAGCACGCAATCCTTCCGAGGTACGTACAATGACAGCCTTGTAAGTACACTGTCATAATACAATCTAGATATTCCACCTCAAATGTAATCACTTATCTGCTAAGATGACTTCATACAATTTTTTCTTGCTATACAATAGCACTATGTTGGTGGGAAAGCCAGAAGGAAAGACACCACTGGAAATACCAAGGCGTAGGTGGGTGAACAATATTAAAAAGGATCTTAGATAGGATGGGATGAATTGGATTGATCTGGCTCAGGTTAGGGACCAGTGGAGGGCTCTTGTGAACACGGTAATGAACCCTCGGGTTCCATAAAATGCTGAGAAATTCTTGAGTAGCTGCAGAATTGGCGGCTCCTCCAGAAGGGCTCAGCTCCATGAGTAAGTAAGTAAGTATAGGCCAATCATTGGCGACTGTGTAGAATGGACCCAGTTGGACTGCACCCCCAACTAAGCGAATTAAGAAAAAAATAAGTAACTAAGTACAATAGCACTGCCAGAAATTAAAACTTCGGCTTGATCAAGTACATTTGCACAAAACGACTTCAATTTTGAATATCTTAAAGAAGCAGGGGACGGCATTACGAGTAAAAGGCCCGCTCTCGCCATGTCGGCACATTCCATTAACCCTCTAAAGCCCAGCTGTTGCTATACGCTCCACTTGCTCACATTAAGGCTCTGCATTCTACCCACACAGTGCATTTGTGTGTTCCGTATGGTTCTCACAGTAAACAGCGATTTCCCTCCACCCATCTGAACAGCATTAACAGGACGGTCTTCGTAGCGGAGATGTAATGTGTTTCCTGTGAGGTACGAACAGAATTTTAATATTTTATTCAGAAGATATTCACTCTTTAAAAGGGTATGATGAAGCATGTGAAAAGTTTATCAGTTATAACTTATAACCAAGCGTCACATAACGGTCCACTAATTATACTAAGGCCATGGAGAAGAGTTCCATGGATGGTGGGGATAACGGTTACTCGAGGTCCTCCCCTTTCTGCGTATTGTTTGTTGTAACTCCCATAGTCTCCTACAGTACGCGACAGCGAGACCAGAGAGCTTATTATCTGGCAATGATTACGATGTGATTAACGCGACTGACATTTCTGAGAGCAGAGAGTCGGGAGAATGGACGGAGATATAGAAAGCACACTGGAAGGGGAAGTGTAACAGCTAAAAAGCATGTGGTGGGGCTCTATCCATGGGACTCCTTTCCGCGATCTTAGTACAGTATGCGCCAACAAGCAGTACTGAAACTTGCGCATCTCGAACGCGCATGTGCGTTTGTCGACGGGACATAGCTCCAGCCGCACGTGTTCCCAGTAGTGAAAAGGAAGCTGTGTTGTGCAGTTGCTGTTGGAAATGGGTCTCTCGACGGAGGAAAAAGTATTCATAGTTGAGTATTATTTCCGCTCATATGGAAGTGGTCGCCAGACAACTCGCTTCCTTGGTTTTGAGCGGCCATATATTATCGTCCAGAAGCCGGTACATGGTACACGTGTGACGATATGGTGTGCCGCTTCAGCACACGGTACATTAGGCTCATATTTCATTGAAGACGAGGGAGGCAATGCTCTTACCGTCGTCCAAGAACGCTACAGGGACATGGTGATCAGACAATTTCTTCAGGATTTGAAAAGGTTCGGTTGTGCAAGGGGCCTTCACATGAATAAACAGTGGTATCAACAGGACGTCTTCTCTCTTCAATACTGTATCTTCTGGCGCATACTGTACTATCCTAAGTCCTATAACAAATCGCAGTTCTTCGCCTGTCAAACAGTATTAGTGAAAGACGAACAAATATTTTATGTCATGAGTTTCTCGAGCGCAGGGAGGTCAGGTTAGACCCTGTAAATTAAGACAATTGTCTTAACCTTCAACGCTTTTGATAAAATGAGCATACCACTGAATGCCAGGACTATGTGCCAAGAAATCTGCCCAGACGACAGGCTCATTTCGAGGCAAAGCAAAGCACTTCCAGTGAAAAGTAGATAAGTGTTGTCAAGGCACATAACGATTCCGGTAACCGGTAATAACAGAACTAACGTGACATATACATTCCTTTCATCGCAGCCTATTTTCGCGATATGGAAAAGGCAAATTTTATGGCTGTGGAGAAGATAATCAGTATCCACGTCGAGAGTCGACCCCACTTGTTCTAGTCGCTTTACTGACTGAGCTATTCTAGCAACTAATGACTAAAAATGTAGCTCCAAATAGTGCAGATACAGTTACCGGCATCTGTGGATACAAGCATCTTCAGTTATTCAGTATTGGAGGGGGTCGGTTTCCCCATGCACCGCGGCTAGTAGTCTATTGTACGTCCCCTTTAATTTCTACTGTCCCCATACCCTACCGTACTGGTGCTCGCTATCAGCCCCTTTCTGCCAGCGACGTCCGCCGGGTATTTGAACCCGCGTACCTTGAGTCATGAGGTGGGAACGTTACCCCTAGACTACGGAGGCCGCTTTACAAGCACCTTAGTCCTTTACAACGGTTTGTACGTTGGTAACTCCACACAACTCGCGTGCGCATCATTCGAGGTAGGACAGGTTTACATCTTTCGCTGAACCACCATCAAAATCGTTGCGCTCAAACGAGGGAATTCTGAACTTATTTCCAGGACATGCTGAGCTCTACTGTTCACATGGAGTCACAAACAGTCGCCACGCAACCTAAGTAGCCACCGAGTTCATGAGTGAATAATTCAAATTCCTTCAGTGAATGGGATTCCCCGCTATCCCTCAACGTTTTCGCTACTCGTTTTAAAGACTATATGTACAGGGATGACTTTTAATTCGTTGACCGGTTCCACGACTCTGCGCTTCACGGGTACCGAGGCGCCGCTTTCCGCGAGGCTCATACGAATTTTGCCGATGAAAGAGCATGCCTGATGGCCGACAACGCTCGGAACGAAGTAGTTACAATTCACAGACCAGAGACTGTGTTGGAAATACTGTCCCTCTACACGTAGACATCTTTATCATTAGTCGCTTCGTTAAAAGTGCAGGTACAACAACCCTCCTTGCACGTTCAGTAAACCAGACATCGACTCGCACTGGATGGAGCGGGGCTTCGTGGGTTAGATGTGCATTCTGTGAACTCCAGTAGCGATTGTTTTGCGTATTTATGCAGGCCAACTGCAAAAATGAATCCTGCAGACTGGACAGCGCGGCTGCAAGGAGTGCGTGGATTACTACTGTTTTATAGGGTCTAAGCTTCAGCAATTCCGTTGCTGTTCTTGCACTGCACGTGACACTCCAGTTTCTTGAGCTATACGATTCAGTGACTTTGTAGGTGTATGTTCAAGTCTGGCCCCTGTGTCATCCAACTTCTCAGTAAGCACTCGGCGTTATATTTTTTGTCTTTAAAAATCCCGTTTTTCTAAGTTTATTCGCCAAATTGTGAGTTGCTTGTCTGCTGGGAACTCTTTTATCACGAAATTTACGTCGATACTTTCTACCAGATCCGTCTTTCACAGAGGTGTCATACCGAAATATACGTTGCTCTAAAGTATACCATATCATGATGTACCGCATTGCTCACTGACTTAACTAAGAACAAATGGCTAAATGAGCCTATATCTGTTGCCTACTGCTGACAAATCATAAATAAACTCCCAACCATGAACCGCTTTGCTCGCCGTGAAACATGATGCCATCAAGAGTTCCACAAAGTTAAATACTTCCCTTAATTGCAAACGTTAACGACCGTCAGGCTGATTCGTCGGCAAAATTCGTATGCTCCTCGTATACAGCGATACACTGGTCGCCGTGAAGCGAAAAGCCGGGAACAGGCCAATAAAGTTAAAAAAAAAACTCCATGTACTTCATTCGGGATGTCTGCGGTGTCAATAAAACAAACGAAATGCCGCTGGCAGGACGCTTTAAAACCGTAGTTCATAATGCGCAGAATATTTCGCACTGTCCAATATATATTACAGTACTACTGATAAAACGAATACAGATATCACGTCTACATAGCGCGCGCACTTCTCAGATGTGTAGCTCAATAAGAAGCGAACACGTTGCTGCCTGTCGCCGAAGATGTTTACAACTACGTAGACATTCCGACCAGAAAATACGCTAACCTGATGCAAACCAGGAAGAGATCCATGCATACTGTCTCGTGATACATTTAGAGAATTGAGTCTGTTATATACATGCGGGTTGCATGGGATGCGGTCATGCGACTCTAGGTATGGGGGCCCCTATCCGCGTCAGTGGACACAATGCGGCAGTAAACAGCCGTTATAACGGGAACATGCTAAACATAGATACTTATCCGAAGCGTCGGTAACCGCCTACAAGTCTACACGATGTCACAAGCACCGCCGTAATCTTCAGGACGTATACACGTTACACGCATTGTTTTGTAACAATAACAAGAGGTGCAACTGGCAAAGTTTTGAGGCGTGAAAGTTCATATCCGACACGAAACGGGGACCTCCCAATATCATACACGGGGGACGTTCAGTACCTGTTTAGAATATTCAGATACAGCGGTGATACTGTCTGCTCATAAAACAGATCAATGCTATTCCCTGTGTTTATTTGTAAGACGCTGTTATATCTGGCTCATAACGTTTCATAGAGAGGAGCCGTTGTCGTAGTGACGGCCCGTCTCGAAGCAGGCCACCCATGTGTGGCACATGTGTTCGTCATATACAACACAGGGCTAAAATTACACGACCATTACACACGTGGCTAACATGCTCCACTATTAAGCTTCGCTTTTTACAGCTTCGCTCTGGACAAAAAGAAAACTACTCTTACTAAGACACTGAACTATCCCACTGTTTCACACCCCTATTTAGTCTACCGTCTTTATACAACGAAAAGCAAATGTAAATGTACCCTCCCTCCGTCAAAACAACTCTTGATCAACTGGCCCAGTTTTATGAGGCGTGTTGAAAACGCTGCGCATTTACGAGCCAGCGTCATCTGATATAAAATACACATCGGCAGTGCCACAGATCAGAAGGTTAGTGGCCGGCTTATCACCTCGGCGGCCCGGGTTCGATCCCACGACAGATCAGGGGGAATTTGAGATGGACAAATTGGCACTGGGGAAGGTTTTCTCCGAGTAATTCGGTTTCCCCTGCCAATTTTTATTCAACAAATTGCTTCACATACATTACTCATCCTGTTACACGATGCTACATGGCCACGTTTAGTCGGGTAAATTGATACTGGGCCTCGCCAGCAAAGCTATTCTTGGTTTCGAGTCCTGCGGAACACATAACATTTTAAGTGTCTCGCGACTCTGATTCGCGAGCCTGTATACTGACAGCGTCATTAAATGATGCACTGGCGCTACAAAATTTTGAGGTGAATGTCAGTTAAGGTAGTCTCCTCGAAACTGCATGTATACTGATCTTCGAAAAATATTAATTTTTCTGGAGACAACTCCCGTAGCCGGCTCTCCTCATTTTGCCGTATTATTGCAGCAACAGAGCAATATGGCTAAAGCAGTAATTGGAGGTACCAGGTTCCGATCTCGGCCGGGATACTCATTAGCCTCACTCAGATTTGCGTGGCACCCTCAGTCTTCAGGCAAGGGCGGTTTATTTTGTCATGACGGCTTCCTTACACTTCTCTTCCAATTCATAATTTAGAGTCATCCCACAATTCTGAGAGCTCGTGTCATTACATGAACGACAAATAAAAGATAAATAAATAATAAACATATCTTAACAGCATGTAAGTTGAGGTATATATTTCATAACCTTCGGGAAAAAAAAAACATCCGATTTTCATAAAAATTTCAATGCACATCCTGCGATTATAGACTATCCCGCCTTTCTCCTTTCCTTATCATCAGGGACCCAGTCAAATCAATGTGTGGCCCATAATTAAGTTTTCAAGACACACATAAACTTTGTGCTGCTTATGCCGACCGTTCGTTTCTAATTGCAATTCCAAAGGCTCTGATTACATTAGGACCTACCTACTATACAACACCCGCCGGTATACAGACACAGTGAGGTCGCATTTTATGCGAATCTGAAATAACTCGATATGAAAATATTAACAATGTCCTACTTTATGGGCGAAGTTTTAAATAATGCGAACCCCAAATCACTACGCGAAAATCATGTACGTGTTTTAAAATCTGTCTTAAATTAAGCGAGGTCTTCAGGAACGCAACCGGGACATAAAATGCTACCGCAATGTAAATACGATACGTTGATACGCGATAAGGGCGTTGCGAACAAACAAGGTATTAACATAATCATTCTTAAAAATATTAGGTTTTTGGACATTATCCATCGTCTTGTCCATTTGTTTTAAAAGCCCTTTTTCTTTTTCAAAATATAGCGTTTCGGAGACTGGATACAAGTAGCAATATACCATCGACACAAACTTTTAGATCTTATAATAATTCTTCTTCTTCCTCTTCTTCTTCTATTCCTGTTGCTCAAAAATCTGGAGCATAGGGCATCCGTGGAACGCTTCGTTTCACTTCAGTTTCTTAATCTAAGACAGTCGCTAGGACTCCCTGGGCGGGGAATCAGCCCGCCGAAAGGCCGCTACCTGACACAAACACAGAATAAACACCAACAGACATCCACGCCTTGAGTGGGATATAAACTCACTATCCCAGTGTTCGGGCGGGTGAAGGCATTTGATGCTTTAGTCCTTAAACAAAATCTTGTTTTGCGTTGAACTGCAGTCCAATTCGCTGTGAATTCTTGAGAGATGTTCTGGATTCGGATACTATTGTGATGCAAACGGACACCGATACACGTTTACATCTCGACACACAACAAATGTAACTTTGAAATTAGACATTAATTTTTTAACAGTCCCAAACCAGGGCTAGTCAAGAACACGAGGCCGCGAACTGAATCCTACCCTGCGCCAATGAAACACATTTCACACCCACATATTCCATTTCTTCAGAGTCTATCCTATTTCACTCCCATCTGCACGCACTTAACTATCTAATAGTCTCTTTCCTTCTAGTGTTTGATCAATAGTTTGTACACATTCATCTATCTCTACCGCGAAACTCCTCTTTTTCGACTTCTTGTTACTTCCTTTATTAGGAGTTCAAATGTTTCCCTCCGCAACCCCTCGATGTAACCACTCTCGCGGTACCGAGACCACGTATAACGCCCATACAAGACAAGTTACAGCTACTCTGGAACACGTCGGTTTTATACAGAATTTGAAGCGGGCACTATAGGCATTTAACACTATAAAAGAATGCCTAAACGTTCTATGATAGGTAAAGCTATCCCTGTAATAGGACATGGAGACCCATTGGCTTGCGATACGTCGAGGCTCCCATATTTTACAGACAATCGGCTCACAGATGGCGGTGAGGTTGTCAGCTTTATGCACCGGCCGACCTTTACCTCCAGGAGGGTTCCTGGTACTCATTCCTGCTAGAGGCTGAGTCGACACCAGGGCTATAGTGCGGATGGAAGGATTGGGTAAATAAAAAAAAAATCCACCTCATTTGGAGTCGAACCAGAGACCTTCCGAATCTTAGCATTGTACCTCAACCAACTACGCTACCGCATGCACCCTGTTCTATGATAGACCTACAGGAATATCAAAGAACAGGCCGACATACTGATAACAGCGGCCTAGCCTGAAATGAACGTTTGAACTATTTGTACTGCAAAGAAAAAATATTGTAAAGAGTATCTTGTTCGTGAATATGAGGCCGTGTAGACTGAGAGAAGTTTACCGATGTTTCGGAGGAATGTAACCTCAGATTCAGTACTCTTCAGGGTTACGGCACGAGACTGAAATTCCTGCATTTAGACATCTAGAGAGTACAAGGTTGTGGTGAACCAGGCTAGGGAATTCGTTGCACTACTGAATCACATCACAGAGCTAACTGGCAAACTTGGAGAGCCCAGAAAACTGGACAGTTAAAAACCATATTTCATCTACAGAACAAACACACAAACTAGCATTATTAACTGTTGTTTTATTTCTGTATTCAACAAGACAGGTTCATGATAAAGAATACTAAACACAGTAAAATTTTAACATGTACGTCTAAAGCATTTGTAGGAAATATGGTCATAGTCGGAATTAATATCCTTAGCGAGTCCCGCAACAAAGGGGCAGAACGTAATCGTAGCTTGCATGCGGATCTCTAGGGGGCCGTGGCGACAATATCTGCGTGAATTATGGTACCACGTGACGGGGAGGCCGATATGCGCGCACTCTCGCGCCCCATTATCACCTCACGGGATAAGGCGTCACACAATGCCGCTTCTTTCAATTTTAGGGCGATAATTTTTAAATAAAACTAGTTGTCAGGATAAAACAACCGTGTCCAGCTTGTTACTGTGTTTCCGACTGATAGCAACAGTTAGTAATAAGCAAAGAGAGTCTGAATCCTTTCAAATAGAAAAAACCCGTATTTTTAACTCGAAAAATAAATGTAATGAAACGGAACTCTGAACTGGAACTCAAAACCCCCACTCAATGTATCTCCTTATTTAGCCTTGAGTCGGACCTATAGAAAACATATCACTGACCGTATTTTCGTAGGCTTTACCTAGGGCCGGCTGTTTATTCAGTCATTGCTAAGCAGCGAATGGTTCATAGCTTGTGATTGGCTAGCGCTTCATCTACTACGGGTGGTTCTCACCGTCACATATTTTAGACTTTACGCAGCAACGACTATTTGCTCACCGTTGCTAAGCAATGATACTTGACTTTTTAATGTAACGTTTGAGTGTGAGCAGTTCCCACAACAGAAATGAGTTACTTCCTAACCCGAACGAGCAATGAGATTTAGGTTTGAAAACCGCTTTGCACAGAGCATCTCTATTCTCCGTCTCACAGTATCCTGTAACGCAGTTAACCTTGTTTCGGCCCCGCAATACCTGCAGACCCTACGCTTCATGCTGTATTGGCCGTAGTAGTGACTGTACACAAGTAAATGTTGGGACAAGCGTGACAATTCTAAATCTCACTGGGAGTGTGCTTCGCTTTGTCTGGTTATACAGAAGCGTCAGTTGGCAAAAACTTGGCTATCCAGTGCATCCTGCTACACCCAGTGCCTACCTGAAATCGAGACGCGTGTTAATATACGGGGAAATAAAAAGAAAAAATTAGGAGATGGGACGTATCACTAGGGTGAATCAGGGCGCTACCTCACGTGCATTGTTCTGTATCGCTCCCGAAACCCAAGCACGGGTCGCGGGTGTCATTTGTCACTGCCGACTTGCCTACGATCGGATCTCTGCTATAGACGCATAGACCACCCACCTCGACGACTCGGGTTCCAAATCAAAACAGTTCACATGGGGTGCTTCTTCGTCTGGGGAAAGGGACATTGCAAATGTTTACGGATCTAAAGGCGCGTCCACATTACCCGTGCTCGTGTGACTCGCTATGCTCACGAGTAATGTGGACGACATGACAAGTCACGAGACAAACAAATTTTAAATGTTTAATTTAAAAACTATAGCAAAAAAATTAAAATACGACTACAGCCTATACTCACTACGGGTAAATATACGAATCCTCATGCGCCGAAGCCTGGCGAGCACGAGCACGAGTAATGTGGACGCGCCTTAAGAAACTGAAAATGCTCTGACATGGAATACTGTACAACTTGTGGCCCGTATTGCCTTCCGGCTTCCATTACACTTGAATGATGATGGTTCTACTTCGTTGCTATAATTCCTCCAGTTTACTGCCCCCATGCCATGAGCACGGATTGACGAGAAAGGACATGCCTGTGAGCGGAAGCTGCCATGTTCTATTCAAAGCTTTTGTCTCTGCATCGGCCTGGAAGGGCTGATGGAGCCCACGAAGATAAGCAGCGGTCCTCCTCAATTTGAAGATTCCGAAGTTCTGTATATTCCACTGATATTCAGCCTACCTTGTCTCTAGGCCTGTTAAAATGGCTGTTTCCTGATAACCAGAAGTATTATATTTGGAGTGCAGCGTAACATTGGTATAACTTCCTACTGCTATCTCTCTCACTCCGCCATCTTGGACACAGAAGTTGATATAGACCTAAAGTTATCCAGGCATCACAGCTGAATTATATAACAAATGATTCCAACACGGTAGCAACAATGCATACATTACAGGGGTCCTGTAGTGTTGTGACGGATCCTTAAGAAACTTCTGTAGGAACACGTGTATTTGCTTGCTAAGAGCCTTGAACGCACGGCAGGACGCAGCGAAGTGTGTAGGCTGAACACATGATATGATAGCCAGCTGGATAAAACGGCAAGTGTTTTCTCAATTAAAGTTTTCTTAAAATGAATTACTTTCTGCCATATTCATAATTCATAATACTTCATATCTTACTCAAACGGAAGTGCATACTGTAAGACCCTGAGAACACGGTAGATGCTTACGACAATATTTTGCCTCATAAGAGAGTAAACGGAACGTTGTTTTCGTGACGCACGTTAATAATGAAGCGGTCTCGCGGTACCGTAGTTGGTTGCTACAAGCCGGAAGGTCGCGGTTTCAAGTCCCGATGAGGTCACTGGATTTTTTTCAATTGATCTAATCCTTCCAGCCGCATTATGGCCCTGGGGTTCACTCAACCTCTAACAGAAATGAGTACCAGGAATTAATTAAATAATTTTCCTGGGGAGTAAAGCACGGCCGGCATGTACTGTCTTCGCTCGCTTGGAAACCTGGATTGTGGGTTAAAATCCCACTCAGGGTATGGATGTTTAGTTTGTGTGTGTGCGTTTTTCTGTGTTTGTGTACAGGTATAGGCCTTGCGACGAGATGATCACCCGCCCAAGGAGTCCTACCGAATGTATAACATCTAGAAAAACAGAAGTGAACGGAGAAGTTCATGGAGGTAGGCCTAGGCCCACTGGGGCTGTAGTGCCAAGGGGGGAAAAAAAGCGGGGCCGGCGCGTAAGGCTAAAAACCTTACCGCCATCTTTAAGCCGATTGTCTAGATAATTTGGGACCCTAAACGTCTCACAACCCTATGGGCCTTCACGGCCTGTTACAGGGATACCTTTACTTTACTTTTACGTTAAGAATGAAAGGAAATGGACAAGAACACATGGTCAATGGAAGGATGCCACTTGGGAGATTAAGATGCAAGTGGGAGAGAATTTTGAAATTGTTAAAAGTAATGTACCGTGAAAAATGATTCAGATAGCTCAGAAATAGGGTTCAAGAGACGGGAAGTTTATTGTACAGGTGATAAACCTCCTGATTTTATAATATCATGAAGTTTTATTACAACATAATGACTGGGGACGTTGTCAAAAAATAAAACGTGTAAGTAATGCTTCAAAATATAGAAAGAGACAGTGATACAAGACTACGATGTTTTGACATGATTACTCTCGAACGTGCAATGTGTTGCATTAACAATATCGTGCACCTCAACGTTTTAGTAATTACGTCTACAAATATAAATCATTCTTATCAAAATTGTTCTCCCTCTGCTTAAGGGCAGACATATTGCCAAGTCTCCTGGTTACGCTGTTGTATATGCGTTATTGTTGTATAAGAACTATTTCACTTGGTAAAGGTGTTGCATACGCTATGTTATTTCAATTGCATTTAATTTTAATAGAAATGTAACAGGAATGGTAGACCCAGTCTGATGCAGACGGAGCGAGAGACTAGTCGTTGACCGAGATAGCGGCTAAGTAGAGCCAAGACAGCCTTCCCTCCCTGGAACCCTAGCTATCAGTCCTCAGGTGTAGCGTATATGTGTAATCTACAGAAATTAGTTAATAAACTCAATTGATGATTACACCACTCTTGTGGGATCAAACGATCTTCCCCTGTCAACCCGCATACCCAGCGATTTCCACGCGCGCCCAGCCTAGGGAGCACCAGACCTAGACCTGACTTGTGCGCCGGTAACATCCACGATACGCCAGCGCCGGGCATCCAGCGAGGAACTTCGGGATACAACAACGCGACAAGAAATTAGTGGGTTCCGGATTAGACGGAGCTCTTTATTGGATAAGTTGTTTATAAATGCAATTACAATCACTCATAAATAACGTCTTCCATGAGACGCAACTTGACTAGTCTGTCGTCTTCTGGTTCTTAGTTAAACTGGTCTCTTCTGCTTTCTGTTCTGGTCTCTGCTCTGGTCGCCTCTGATATGACCTGTTCTCAAGTCAAAGTCAAAGTCACTATGCGACTGACGGTCAGTCAGTCAGTATTTTTTTATTGCTAGTGGGTTGGGACTAAGTCCCTTGTACTGCGGCCACTTCTGGCCTATTGTACCAGCCCCAGATGATAGGTGAGGGTGATTGTGGAGCAGTTGGTGGAATGAAGATTGGCAAGGGAAACCGAAGTACTCAAACAAAACCTGCTCCAGCACCACTCTGTCTACCAAAAATCCCACTTGACCAGACCGGGGATCGAACCCGGGCAGCCGCGGTGGGAAGCCAGCGACTAACCGCTTGAGCTATGGCGCGGCCTAAAACCTGCCCCAGATCCACTTTGTTCACCACAAATCCCACTTGACCAGACCCGGGATCGAACCCGGGCCGCCGGGGTGGGAAGTCAGCGACTAACCGCTTGAGCTATGGCGCGGCCACAGTCAGTCAGTAAGTCAGAAGAAATTCAGCATTTACGACACTAAAAGTTACGCCTGCTCCCGTACGATATTGTATTTGAATGTTGGTAGACCTAACACTCCACGCAGAGCTGACTGTGAACGTTCGCTTTTCTGCTCGCTGGAGCTCGTCATTTCCTTTCTCCAGACGGGAATCCAATATCTCAGACACCCGCAACCGAGGCACCGGACAGGTAAACTACGCACTTAATACCTGTCAGGGCTCAGCCTCAACTGGATGAAGAGCCACATATCCTTGCTAGAGTTTGGGTTCTCACGGCGGCAGCTTTGAAAGCTGTCTCCTGCAATGTGAAGTGGTGTAGGATGATGGATCTTTGCGTGCTGTCTTCATCCTCTGGGCAGAAGAAATGAAGATGGAGGTACTGCTTAAACATGAACAAGAGTAGAAGGCGCACCTTCCCTGAAGACATTAGTCATATTGTCTCGTACAATGTTTCGGAGCTCCTAATAATTAAAATTTTCCTGCTTGGTGTTTTGGCACACTAATATCGTCGTGTGTAGGGGTTTGTGACCGCCTAAGTGGTATAGTGGTCACAGTTCCTGGCTACAGATCCAGAGGTACCGGGTTCGATTGCTGGCGCTCCCAGATTTTCTGAGAAGTAGTGGGTCTGGAACGGGGTCCACTCAGCCACATGAGGATAGTTGAAGAGCTATTTGAATGGAAAAGTAACGACTCCGTTGTAGAAAACAGAGATTAACGGTCGTGGGGATCCGTTGGGCTGACCACGCGACACTCTCTCTTCGCAAAATTTGGCATTACCTTCGCCGACAAGCGGCGATCGCTCGGTCGGTATGGTTCGCTTGCGGACTAAAAGATACGGAGTTTAAATTTGTTAGAACAATACACAACAATTGCTGTCAGCATAATGGCCACCTAAAAACTTGGCTGGACCAAACTTCTGAGACGCTTTGTACGCCTAACTGAATGGGCCAGAGAGTGAACAATGTCTAACATAAGATTGGTACGACACTAACTATGCCTACAAGTCTTCAAGAGTGGGTCATCATGACCCAGACGTACGTGTAGATAGGTAAAAGTCATCATTCAAAAGTTAACAGATTCAGTTTTCAACATGCGACAGAAATCAAAACTGCCTAATCGGGGATACTGTTGAACACGGATATTTGTTCCGCAATGTTGGCTACAGTGGCATACTATACAGACAATACAATTGAGTTCATGAAGGTTCGGCCACACAGAGCGCTACGTACGCTATGTTCGCTATACGAACAGAAAAATATCTCCCTTTATTGCCAATGTGACTGGCCACACAGACTTCCGTAGGCTATGTACACTATGTTCCCTATGTTAGCTGCGTCGCAGAGTGTACACAGCGTACGTAGCGTAGCGCTCTGTGTGGCCGAACCTTTACTCGGTTCTAGTATGAATACCCTCAGATACGAGCCGCCGCTGCGACCTATCATTCGATAAAGTAGGGCAACCATTTGGGGGGTCATGAAATTTCCTGTTCTTTCTTTCTGCCGCCTCTTCATTTTTTCCCAGATCCAGAATCCTCTGTTCGCGATTATATCTTCACTCGCGTCTTTACACCCGATCAGACCCATTAATACGGCGAGAAACCCACACAATTCAGTTACTGCCATAGTCTTCGTAATCACAAAATGAACCTTCATCGGCATATGAAACGTAAGGATTCTACTCCGTACTGTGGCCGATCGGTCGAGAAAATCAAATTCTTGCAAGAGAGTGGGGATGGGAGGAGAAGCTGACCACTCACCCCCCCTCCAGCGCCCCAGTCTTCATGGCACATTGCTTAATACACTGAGCACTGGGACTTTACCTTATCTTTCTCCTTCCAGCCGCACTATGGCCCTGGGGTCGACTCAGCCTCTAACAGAAATGAGTACCAGGAATTAATTAAATAATTTTCCTGGGGAGTAAAGCGCGGCCGGTGCGTAAGGCTGACAACCTTACCGCCATCTTTGAGCCGATTGTCTAGATAATGTGGTAGCCTCAACGTCTCACAACCCTATAGGCCTGCCTTCACGGCCTGTTACAGGGATAGCTTTACTTTTTACTTTTCACCTTTCTTTCAATGTCTCCTCTAGCCCATTCAGGGCCCCGGCTTCTTCAGTTCCGTAATCATTTTTGCACAGACGGTAGGACTCCTTGGACGAGTGAGCAGCTCATCGCAAGGCCGCTACCTAAACAGAGACTAAACGCATACACACACAAAACATCCATGCCCTGAATGCGATTTGAACCCACGGTTCCAGCGTCCAAGCGAGCGAAGACAGTTCATGTGTTAGACCGCGTGGCCACTGTGATCGGCAACTTACCTTACCTTTTTTTTTCCTTGGCACTACAGCCCCAGTGGGCCTAGGCCTACCTCCATGAACTCCGGCGTTCACTTCACTTCGGTTTTTCTAGATCTTACACATACGGTAGGACTCCTTGGGAGAGTGATCAGCTCGTCGCAAGGCCTCTACCTGTACACAAACACAGAAAAACGCACACAAACATCCATGCCCTGAGTGGGATTCGAACCCACGATCTCGGCTTCCCAGCGAGCGAAGACAGTGCATGCCTTAGACCGCTCGGCTACCATGACCGGCCACCTTACCTTACCTCGTGTAATTATCTGTTAATCACAAATCCGTTTTACTATACAGTGTGCCACCTTCAGTGGTGGGGCATACAACTTGGGTAACCTGAAAGCGACTACATTAGTCCGAACATGTTTTATTATCCCATCTGTACGGTTTTAATGACTTAATTAATAAGTAATTACGATAAGTGAACACCACCACTGTTGGGTTCAATTATGTGTGCTAATACAAAGCAACACAACACGGTGATGAAGTGTGTTCACGTTTGGAGACGGCTGGAATGTGGATTTAGGTTAACACTTTCACGCAAGTCGGTACAGTTCAGCTGTAACCGCTCCCGCGTCCAGTTCAAGATGGCGATCCCGTTACCGCAGGGTGTCAAGTCCTAAATTCCGAGAACGGAATATAGATTTTATACAAATAAGCCTACCCGCAGGATGCAGCCTGACAGTTCCAGCTTCGCACTCGAGAAGCCGTTTAAAAATTAAGTTACTCGTCAGCTCCACAGTAATAAATAACTATAATCTAGACTTTAAAATTTGTCTAAAGTATTGTGGCATTTAGAAACATTGCTAGAACCTACTGCGAAAGAAGCAGCTATACAGCAGCAGTTGCTAAGTAACGGCTTCGCAAACAAACATGTTTCCACTGCAACAACTGCACAACAGTAATGGAATGGTGTTTTCTATGCGGTTCGTTCCGACAGAAGTTTCCGCAGTACAAGGGACTTAGTCCAATCACACTAGCAATAAAAAAATGGTAGTGGTGGTGATAAGTGTCGGGGGCAGTGATAGTAGTAGTAGTAGCAGTAGAAGTGATGGTGGTAGCAGCAGTAATGGTAGTAGTGGTGGTACTAGCAGCGGTGGTAGTAGTAGTGGCGGTGGTGGTAGACTTCATAGTGATATCCGTGACATTTCATCACGAAGCGTTGCCGTGTCCTTACAGAGCTAAGGGTGGCCTGCTTTATCCTCAGTGTTCACACCGTCAAATAACCTGTCAGACGGACAAGGAAGCTGTAGTCCTCCTGTTCGATGGTATTTCTGGGTTTTACTTTGGGAACTATCATTCTGTGGAAGTGTTCAAACCGATTATTTCAGTATGGATTTCTTTTTCGGCCGAGAAAAATGCATCTTGTGTGTCGTCCTGAAAGAAATACGTCTCCGAAGATCGTAATTATTTTCGTCACGTTTCAAACTTTCACTGCGATAGGACAGAAGTGCGACTTTCTTAAGAAAAGTTCAGTCTTGTATTCAAATTAGGTTTTATATTCAAAAGTATCAATTTTCCAATAAGGATTTGTGAGCCTTCACGCAAAAGCCATGATATGTACTTACCTGGCGTAAATTAATTTAGACGTGGTTATGACTATGTACCAACACGGCGACTGACTGAAAACTAGAGGTATGTTAATTGAACGATATGTATTATAGTGCTTCTTGCGAA
This sequence comes from Cryptotermes secundus, assembly GCF_002891405.2. Lineage (NCBI taxonomy): Eukaryota > Metazoa > Arthropoda > Insecta > Blattodea > Kalotermitidae > Cryptotermes > Cryptotermes secundus. The sequence goes on from NW_019737085.1 coordinate 171,395, forward strand.
AACAACCGGGCTCGATTAATGGTAGGTGCACTGGAAGTTTCAACAACGGCAAGCATGAGTTTCGAGGGCCATCCGGTCACATGTTCAATATGTGCAGAGATAGCCGGAAGTTATACGCAGGCATTCTATACACAATGACTGTACAGAGAAGTCAGGTTCAACCCGACATAGTGTCGTTAGAAGACAACGAAAGTTAAGTTCGAAGCCAACAAAACGCTGCTGGGTAGCAGCCACTGCACCATGTTTGAACGACAAAGTTCGCCAACATTAAGTACAAACTCTCTGGTTCACTATACAACTTCTAGTTGGCGCCACCTACAGAACTTGTACCCTCAGCAACGCTGCACAACTTCCCAATGCCGACAAGGCACAAGAAAATTCAACGGGAATACAGGGGAAACTACGGCTCGCAGGACGGATGGGGCTCGCAAGAGAAATCTGCCCGAACCATTCTTGGCTCTTACCCATAAAACAATTGTAACTTCCTTATAATTCAGATTCTAAAGGCACTGTTGATTCTTGCTTGGCCTATTATTCAACTCTGAAGACGGAGGATCATGTTCCTCGGAAACGTCGGTGAATTACTAAGCGTGATATTCCAGAATTCAACCTTTTAGAAGGTTCACAATTTCAATGTCAATCAGGAAGCAAGTATCCTGTGGATATTCTTAGATATCATGCGTCCTCCTCACTCATCAGACATGAACACCGTTCCTAGGCGAAATAGTCGCTATATTAGGTCAGCGATTTATAGATAGCAATAACTAAGTGACCCTAGAGGCTCTTCTTGAGCTCACGGTGTCAACAGTTCCCCTTCCCGTTCTGCAACCCGTTCGTTCATTAACGCGTTTATAATACCTAGCCGCTGGTCAGTATCATGGACCAGTACAGTCCAGCAAAAAGCATCACACCCCAGAATCCTTTCAGGAGCCGAGATAGCGCAGTCGATATAGAGACTGGTTACGAGCTGAACGATCGAGGAGTCGGAGTTCGAGTCCCGGCAGTGTCAAGAATTTTCTCTTCTCCACGTTGTCCATACCGGCTCTAGGGCGCATCCAGTGGATAACGGGGGCTCTCTCCCCTGGGATAAAAGCTGCAGGGGTGTAACGCTGACCACTTGCCGAGGTTAAGAAAATGTGGATCTATACATCCACTCCACAAATACGCTTTCATAGCATAGTGCTTAATTCGTTTAGCACAGGGACTTTATCTTTTACTCATGCTCCTTTAAGATATATCCAAATATTAACTCCCCAGCGTGTGGGGAGGTTAAGCTCATGTGGAGCTATAACTGCAAATTCCATACGCCTTCATTCAACTGCACAGTTGCAATCCGAATTACATACTCGTACTGTCTCCCGTCTAAGCCTCTTCCGCAAAATTCCGTGATGATCCCCACCACACAACCATTTGGCATGGGGATGCCCAGTCATGTAGTGACTGGGGTACGGGCTCGACGACTGAGGAATCAAGCTTCAATTCCCGGAAGGGGCAAGAGACTTTTCTCCAGCGTCCAAATGAATTCAAGAGCCCGTCCAGCCGCCTATCCAATGGGTACAGGAGGCTTCTATCTGGAAGCCTCGGGCCGCGCCATAGCTCAAGAGGTTAGTCGCTGGCTTCCCACCGCGGCGGCCCTCGTTCGACCCCGGGTCTGGTCAAGTGGGATTTGTGGTGGACAAAGTGGCGCTGGGGCAGGGTTTCTCCGAGTACTTCGGTTTCCCCTGCAAATCTTCATTCCACCAACTGCTCCACAATCACCCTCACCTATCATCTGAGGCTGGTACAACAGACCAGAAATGGCCGGAGTACAAGGGACTTAGTCCCACCCCACTAGCAACAAAAAACTAATCACAGGAGCTTAACTTGTGCCTCTCCTATATACACACGTAGAGGGGAAAACTATTCGGGGCTAACTTTTATGTTGAAATACCTAACATGAATCGAAAGTAATGTTATTTTCGTTTCGGAAATAAACATGAACTAGTGAAATTAACTGAAAGCTGGGGGGTGGGGGTAAGCAGTGAAGCTTGCTGTTGAGGGTAAGACTTCATGACGTAGGTGGGCTGACTGCGTGAGATAAGAGGTCAGTTGCTTCGAACTACCGGACTTAGCATGACCAAAGCTGGGTCACCAACCCCGTGCAGTGTGACGCAGGAACCGACTCATATGTACGCACATTTCTGCTCTAAACAGTAACTGAGCTACACCGATTCCTAGCCTTCTTATCAACTCTGTTCCCACGAATGAAACCAAGATGAGGCCGAATTGATAAGGATACAACAGGAGGCAATCCTGGTCTACTTGGATCACTGCAAGTTGGTTAACTGTCAGCTTTTCCTTACGGTTTAAAGGCGTCCAGATACCGAGATAGCATAGACGCTACAGTGACTGGCTACGGGCTGGACGACCGGGAGATCGGAGATTGAGTCCCGGTAGGGTCAAGAATTTCCTCTTCTCAACGTCGTCTATACCGGCTCTGGGGTCCACCCAACGTCCTACCCAATTAGTAGGGGGGTTTTTTCCCCAGGAGGTAAAGCAGCTGGGGGCGTGAAGCGGAGGTCAAGAAAACGTGGATCTATACATCCACTCCCCCATACGCATTCATGTTGTAGTACAGGGACAACTTTACCTTTATGCCCTCAGCACCTCGGCCTAAACAGCGTCGAATGACAGGTCGATTAAAAAATGGAGAATGCACTGGAGGACCGGCCATGACACATTTAGGTACCACCCCTACATCTACCAGAGGGTCTGAGGACAACAGCAGAATGCGAGCAAGTGTCCGGCTTCTGCAGTCGCCGTTTCGGGTACGTCTGTGATTGTGAAAATGTGACAGATGGTGCTAAGTGGTGTGTAACGGTTTCTATCAAACCCCAGTGTGGAGGGGGGTTTGAATACCTCCACCGTAGCCCCGCAAGTCGTAGAAGGCGACGAAAAGGGAGCCTAGTACCTGGGAGTATAACCGGGCCGCCCTTTTCCTAGGGGATATACCGTATTTACGCATGTATAGGCCGCACATTTTTTGTCAGAAATTCAAGAAGAAAACTGGGGTGCGGCTTATATTCGAAATCACACTTCATTTTAAAAAAAATATATTCATAATTAGTAATACAGGGTGTTCTACTCCTGAAATAATATTCCAAGAAAATTATTTTTTCTATAATTTGTCTGAAAATTGTGCTGCGGCCTATACATGCGTAAATACGGTAAATACAGATACCTAGCCTTCCAGGTTGGGGGAGTCTCAAATCTGAGACAGTAAAATATGATCATGAGTGCCGCAGGACTTGGACCTGCCAACGACGACGCTGGCGGGGACGGGAACAATTGTAAACGACAAACCCAAACTCTTCAGAGTCGATGTTACATAAGGTCCATACCCGCAAGTGCTCAGTTGGAAAACAAAAATTCTGGTCGTGGGTCTCAAGGGGCTTGGCTCCAAGACGAACTGATCGGCGGTAAACCTCCAGTCGCAAAGTAACTCTGACTCAAACTGTGATCACGGAGAGCAGGCTGAGGGACAGATAATGCCGACTTTTAAGTTTGCACCTGGTGACCGGCCTATCGAGCGCGTTCTTTTGCACCAGAGGGGGCAACGTAGCTTACACATTCCAGAGCAACAAATCCTCACGGCATTCACTATTAATATCAATGTATTCTGACACCGTGTAACCTGGTAGATGTTTACCTAATTGTCGGAAGAACGTACTGCCTCCATCTTCACGGTCGATTTGTAACCGGAACACGCAACACTCATTGGGCAAGTAAAGACCTCTGCTTGCTGGATTTTAACACTGAAGATGAAAGCATTACGTTCCTTCGAAACAAGGGTAAACATATATCGGACTACGTGGCGCTAAATCACAAAAGAGAATGTGGCCATAAAAATATACATCTGATGCCTGCGTAGGTTTTGTAAAATCATTCTTGTATATTCTCTATGCAAAGTTCAAAATTTCCAACACGATGATACACACAGCGATTCAATAGGCCAATATGTCTGACTTCAAAGCAAATGTGAATATGAGTGATGGCTCATCAGCATAGAGACGGGGTATGCGATGGACGACCGGGGTTCGGTTTCCGGCAGGGAAAGAAATTTTCTCCACCACACAGCTGGGGTACATACAGTCTCCTATCCAATACGCATCAGAGGGCTGTTCCCCTGGGGATAAAGCAGCCAGGGTGTGAAGCTGGACAATGGCCCCATATAGTGCCACAGTCAAGAATAGTGGAGCTATACCTCCACACCCCTACAAGTCTTCATAGTGTGGTGCTTAATTAGGGAAGTGGACGATTTGACACTCAAACAGTCTAAACGTTTCATCTTTATCATAAGAATAAAGTAGAATTTGTAATTCAGAGTTTTGGGAACAGTGATGTAGCTGAGAAACCAGGCCAGATATGTGGGATTTGTGAACACACTGGCACAGGGAAGGTTTTTTTCCGAGCACTTCGGTTTCCCCTAACACTTCACATGCCACTAACCGCTACACACTCGTGCAATGATATACAGGCTTGGTACTGGTAGTGCTTTATTCTCTCCTCTAGCTCCTACTTTCGAGCATAGGGCTGATTGATCATTTTTACAGACGGTAGGTCTCCTTTGATTGGTGATCAGCTCATCGCAAGGCCTCTACCGACACACAGGGAAAAACAAATACAGAATAAACGCATACACACACAAAACATCCATGCCTTGTGTGGGACTGGAACCCACGATCCCAGTTTCCCAGCGAGCGAAGACAGTAAATGGCCTTAGATCGCTCGGCTACCGTGACCGACGATAGCGTCGTTAACTGAAAAATATTCACGGCGTTTCGGAAGCTGCCTACAGACATCACTGCTGGGAACTCGTGATGATTACGTGCAATATTCAGATATTCTTGGACAAAACAATAAATAAAGATGAAAGGGGTAAAGCTGTCCCTGTGCTTATATATATTTTTAACTGCTAGTGGGGTGGGACTAAGTCCCTTGTACTGCGGCCACTTCTGGCCTATTGTACCAGCCCCAGATGATAGGTGAGGGTGATTGTGGAGCAATTGGTGGAATGAAGATTGGCAGGGGAAACCGAAGTACTCAGAGAAAACCTGGCCCAGCGCCACTTTGTCCACCACAAATCCCACTTTACCAGACCCGGGATCGAACCCGGGCCGCCGCGGTGGGAAGCCAGCGGCTAACCGCTTGAGCTATGGCGCGGCCTGCGCTTATCTAAATAGGCACTACGCCATGAAGACGCGTGGGGGAGTGGAGGTATACATACGGATATTATTGATCCTGGCACTAGCTGGATGTGTGGTCAGCTTCACGCTCCGGCTACTTTACCCAAGGGGAAACACCTCTCTGATAACCACTGGATAGGAGACTATGTGGGCCACAGAACCGGTCTGCATGACGGTGAGAGAAAACTTGCTCTTACCGAGACTCGAAATCCAACCCCTCGATCGTCCAGACCGTAGCCAGTCGCTATGCCGAGCGCGCTATCCCGGCTCCGGACAATACTGGGGGTGGGGGATGACTGGTTGAGCGATATTCTTTGACAGAGATATATTACTGCACAATGGTTTCTAGAAATCATTTACGTAAAAAGCGATGCTCGGAGAAGCAGATGCCTTCTGAAAGGGTGATATATTGTTAAACCTCGATCCGCAAGGGTTAATGTTTCATTAAGATGAGGTTGATATTTTCAGGCGTTACACATAGCAAATTTCCATATCGCTCGACAATGTTGACAATGCTTTTGGAACGGGTAATACTATTAACAGTTATTTTGTGTGGATGTAAGCAGTATATGTTTTTGCAGATGCTGTAACAGTTTGGAGCAGCTTACAACACGCTGTCATCACCAGGCAAACACCACTAAGAAAGAAATTACACTGCTAATGCTCCTGCGACGTCTCTTATTGTTTTTGTACACGGGGACGCCTTCCAGTCCGGAGAAGCTGACGAAATTTCTTTGTGCTACAGTTAACGTTCGCTCTTTGACTCACCACCCATTAAACTTGAAGGGGGCGGGGGAGCAAGAAGAGAGTTCTCATTCGCAGCGCTGATAGGCCGTCGACAATAATAATTTATATATGCCTGATCAAATTAAAATGGCATGTGCAAGTGTTACGAATTGTAATGTAAAGTAACTGTCTAGTCATATAATAATTTGATAAGACACTTGCAACTTCGCGATTCCCAAAGAAGAGCGTCCACTCTTCGGGATGCGCTTCCGTGACTATGTCCCATAATTGCGTGAAGACAACCGGTGTTATGAATTCTGGGCAGTGTTACTCGCGCTTCATACGAACAAAACAGGTCTAAAGGCTATACAACCTTGATATTTTTCAAGTGTATATCTTCAATAATGGCTGATCACAGTGGCCGCACGGTCAAAGGCATGAACTGTCTTCGCCCGCTCGAAAGCTGGAATCGTGGGGTCGAATCCCACTCGAAGCGTGGATGGCTGTGTATGTTTATTCTGTGTTTGTGTTGTTCTGTGCGTAGGTAGCGGCCTTACGACGGGCTGATCCCTCATCCTAGGAGTCCTACCGACTGTGTACAGATTAAGAGACTGAAATAGCAGCCAAGGTCCAACAAAGGGATGTAGAGCCAAAATAGTAATAATCTTCAATAATGCCAATAAGAACGACATGAAACTTTCATTTCTATAATTTCTTACACAATCCCAGCTGGCGGCAGAGCGGTTCTGTTTTGCTTGGATGAGAATTCCTGAATCACAGTATTATTATTATTATTATTATTANAGAGGTCTCCTAGAGACATGAGGATCTTTTACGTGCCGTAAATCTACGACACGGGACCCACGGCTTTAAGTCCCTCCCGGAGGACTTGTTCCCTGAATTTTTCCGCCCTTAAAAATTCCACGACCTCCGCCGGGTTTGAACCCGCGTACCTTGAGTCATGAGGTGGGAACATTACCCTTACACTACGGAGGCCGCTTTGAATCACAGTAAATAAATTTGTCCATGTGTTTAATCAGACACCATGCCATGGATACAAATGAAGACTGGATGTACAGAGCAACACATCACACCTCTGTCGCTCTATTCCAGGTAGAGGCAAAGGGAGTCTCGGACACAACATGTACCGGAGGCTCTTTACCTCCATGTGAAGCGGCCGGAGCGAGAAATTTGGCACTGAACTCCATCCTACCTCCACAATTTTGCATTTTTAAAAGAGTTCTATCTTCTAGGATATAACGCTGTGTAGTCCGGTAGAAGTCCACCGACGTTTCGGAGGAAATATCGCCCTCATCTCTGAGGTAAACAGTAAGCCAAACAAGTAACCACCAAGAAGCAGGCAACAAGCAAAAGCTTCACTTTCAGGTTCAACCTTCCAGAGACTATTAATCTCAAAGCACCCGTTGATAGGACCAGGTGTTACACAGGATAAAAATGAAAGCATTATTTCTTTAACTACACATAATAACTGTCAGATTCTATGCTACATGTGTTACGCCCTCCAAACCATTATCATAATCATAACCACATTATTATTATTATTATTTCAGCACCTCCACATCCTTGCGTACATTCAGCACAATATTACTGATCAATACAGCTTCGAAGAGTGGCTGAATTGAGATGATTTCTGGACGACTCATAACCCTTGCTGTCGAAACAGCAGCAAGACAATAAATTATTTTCTTACAAGGCAATCCGCCCACTTCATTATGCGGGTTGCGTGCACCAGACTGCATCCGTGATGATTCCAATTACCACTAATGCATGGATACACAAACTTGGATATATAAACATGGATATGTAAACTTCAGAATCAGACACGAAGAACTGGCTCACCGAAGTCCGTCTGTTTAATGAATGAGTGATGCGCCCCGCGGTGGGGATATGAGCGTTGTCAATCAACCGTAAACTTTACATGTATGTGTTGGTAGCACTGCACGAACCGAGAGTTGCGTGACTGGAGTGACAGTCTGGGGTCGACCCACCACCTGGAGGGATAGGATCTACGTTTAATGAATCGACGACCCGGTGGGCGTGGCAGTCAATAGTGCAAGGCCCAATTCACATGCAGTGCATAAGGTGTCCGAAGCAGCACAACGCAGTTTGCTTCCAAACCGATGGGCTTCTATGGTCCTAGGTTTAAGGCTCTCTGCGGTAACCGCACACTCATAATTTCTACTTTGCGGTAGATTTCAAGGTATTTATATTAACATTCGTGTGGAACCAAGAATAATAAATTTGCAAAATTCAATTCCGGGTCACTCAAAACTGAGTCGAATGTAATTTTCCCTTCATTCTCCGTTAGGGGAAAATTCATCGCCTCAAATTCACAATATCACATGACGTATCAAAAACCTTTCAACATGAAGACGGTAATAAGCCTCTACGCAAATCTTTCCGGACATTATCCATGGCCCGATTTTTTTATTTAAAACAAGTTTCGGAGACTGACTTCTGTCTCCGTCCTGAGGTGTAAAAGCCTGCCTCAGTCGGATCCAATCGATAGAGCAAGTCCCTAACTCCGGATCTAGCTCTATCGATTGGATCAGACTGAGGCAGGCTTTTACACCTCAGGACGGAGACGGAAACCAGTCACCGAAACGTTTAAATTAAAAACAAAAAAACATGCCGATGGATAATATCCAAAACACAGAAACTGTATTAACACAACATCGTCATAAACATTTACATTCAAATGAAATTATCACCGTTATTCGCCCCTCAAAGCACGTGGAGAGGTAAAACAAGTCCTGTATCCCTCGTTTCAAGATCAGACTGGTCATCAACAAACCGAACAAGGCTGCTAAAACAGCAACGCAGTTTACTTGTATTCTGAAGGTGCTCTATTCGATTCCTGGCTGTGAAATCGATTGATATTGTAACGTGTTTCGTTACTGAAGACGCCGTAGAGATCGTTAATTGGTTTATTCAACAATCTACAAGAAACGGCTACAATTACTTATCACACAGTTGCGGGGTTTCACACTTTATAACCCTAATCGCATTAATCT
>NW_019737085.1:180663-184253 GCF_002891405.2 Cryptotermes secundus
GCTACGTTACCGCTACGTGCAGCTGGGGAGGTAGGGGTCAACATGTCACAATATATTTCGCGAATTTCCTGAATTCCTCCATCAAAATTCCTATATGCTACCTCAAATAGGCCTAGAACTCTTCATTCAAGTATTTTCCCATTCATGATTCATCAGGTACCGTAACATTCGACGCCATATATTCCGAGATACGTAGAGCGTCTTTAAATAAGCCATAAGGAAACAAATTTACCGATAAATCTGTATTACTCATTAGTCTCTTCAAGCGGCTTCCGGAACAATCGGACCTTCTGTGTAACGAACTGCGACATTTCCTTTCAAATTCGTCACACCAGAATCTTCTGGTTACTAATCTACCCTTGCTTCCTAATTAAAATGCTTCCTGACCGTTTGGCTTTCGGAAATAAGGATATGGGGTGAACATCGTAGTCAAGAACAATAAAGAAATCAAAGTTGCTTAAAAGTTTTAATATTTCTCGCAAAATTCATGGTTGCATCCTCAAGTTAAACGACCTAGGTGCTATTTGATAATGAAACAGAGAGTTTAAGGGTTAAGGAGTGGCACTTCTAGCTGTAGACACAGTTCTGTGTACTGCGTGTTCACAGAATATGTCTGAAGAGGCTCATGCATGACAACCAAGACATTCCTGCTGAGGAAACGATGGGCATTCCTTGCATTACATGCCACTGAGAATTCATTCCTCGTACCAGTGATCTGATTATCTTGAGCTCAACTTCGAAACGCCGGTCATTTTTAGCGTCATAATTCTACATTCATTTGATCATTCTTTCAAGATTATCACCCGCATGTCTCATGGCTGTTGGCCAAACTGTTTATGTATGTACCTAAGAAATGAACCACACAGTTCAGCGCTCTTAAGTCTTTATTCCGGCAGGCCGCTGTGCTGAAACGTAACACCGCCTCCGGCCCCATATGTGGTCATATCAGCCACCAGACTACTTTCTCCCTGTTAAACAAACCACAGACTTTTCTCTTGTTGCATATTAGTAGCCAATGGGAACGCTTACTCGGGCAACCAAAGAAACCTGCTGTACAATAACCTGGAACCAAACTAAGTGGATTACTTGAAATAGGCACTTTTCGGTGCCAGAATTATGAAGCTGGTTGGGTTCAAATTCCCAAGTGACAACGGCGAGTTCGACCGTGAATGGCCGATAGAAGTTACAGAAAACCACAAACGAATAAATTCCACAAGTTTATATCGTGACAAATTGCGAAATTGAAGAATGCATTGCCTAATCTGAAAATCGATTTAAACTGAAACGCGAGCTTAATATGATAAACCCGACATTTGCCAAAAGCAAGTTACGTCATCACAACAGCTCTGGCGAGAATGCTCTTCTGTGGACTACAGAGACATGCACGAAATAATAGAACATGAAGCACTTCTTAAACGCAATTATGAGCAAAAAAACTCTGTGGTCTGTAGTCCGCAAGCGAACTATACCGAGCAGGCAACCGCCGCTTGTCGGCGAAGTTAGTGCCAACTTTAGCAGATAGAGGGTGTCGCGTGGTCAGCGCAACGGATCCCCACGGCCGTTAATCTCGGTTTTCTAGACCGGAGCCACTATTCTCTTGAAATAGCTCCTCAATTATCCTCAAGAGGCTGAGTGGACCCCGTTCCAGACCCACTACTTCACCGAAAATCTACTATAGCCGAGTATCGAATCCGGGACCTCTGTATATCTAGCCAGGATCTCTGATCACTAGACCACGTGCACTCTATTTGCAAAAGCAAAGATTTTCAATGCTAAAGCATATAGGGTTACTAACCACTATATTTTAAGGCGTACAGTTATATCACGGTCGCTTCCTTCCACAACCTTCCTAATTCATTATTCACCATCATCCAATCAGTTAATAAGCGTTGCGTAAGAACAATGAAAAGAATATAAGCTACAGAAGCGCCAAATCTGATTACCACGTGGCACTACAAGAAAGTTTCGAAATTGAATGCTAGTAGGTCGGTAGATAGGTAGTTACTGGTCTGTCCCAGGGCTTATCGAATTATACGGCCGGGCAATCTTATGTTTCATTGCTAATGTTCATGTTGTTGTGTTGTGTGTGGCTTCCATCTCTGTTTGCACACAATCGCTGACACGGGATGCAATTACACTGCAATTCATCACGCATTTATACGTGAAATGATGCTTCTGTACTTGATTTATGTACCCAATGCCGTCGCAATTCTATTCACGCTACGATTTCTGCTTGCCTGCTTTCCATTTTTGTTCATGCTTGACAATCAATATATTTATTGGTCCAGAAATATTCTTGTAGCCGGATTCAAATATGACACGAATTATTGAAGCTGGTATTGAAAACCGACACAAAATGGATAGAGGCCGGTGTTCAAAATGGCACACAATGGATTGGAGCCGATGCTTATAAAAATGATATAAAATGGAATGGAACTGGTGACTACAAAAATTACACAAAATGGATTAGAACCGAACTTCACATGTCAGTCAGGCCTACATTTTAGTAATATTCTCCTCATCCTAATGGGATTCAGCAAGGAATGTACAGTTTATTTCGAGAATACATCGAGGACGAAGAGATGATTGCAACAGAAGCGACCCTATCTCCGAAACGTATTCAAAATTTACCTTCCATACACCTTAGAGAAAATGGGACCACAAGGGGAATCCTATTTTGGTTACTCTGTATTAAAAAGTACACTCAGCACTATCCTTAATATTGTATCCTTCTTTGTCGGGACAGCGCAGTCGGTATAGCAATTGTCTATGGGCTGAGACTGAGTCCACTAGGTACTGCGGCCACTGCTGGCCTATTGTATCAGCCCCAGGTGATGGTCATTATGGAGCAATTGCTTGAACACAGATTGGTAGGGGAACCGAAATACTCGGAGAAGACCTGCCCCAGCGCCATTTTGTCCACCACAAATCCCATATGAAAAAACGCGGGCTCGAACCAGGACGGTCGTGGTAGGAAGCCAGTAACAAAGCGCCTGAGCTATTGCAAGGCCCTCTTGATGCAATGTAACTAAAGCTATGTTTTAAACAATGCAATTCTACAAACCTTATCTCAGCTAGCGGACCTAACCAAATTAACTGCGCATCTTGTTGAGAAAGTCCAGGTCCAAAAACATGGGCAGTATGTAATCGCAGAGTGAAAAAACAATATAGATTGACCACAATGATACAGCCGTTAGGTCATGTTCAAATTTTCTTTATATAAGTAAAAGTCACTGAGTAATTTGAAATAAAATTCAATGTGCAGTGAGGTCAGAACGTGTAAAGAAGAGGCTCAGTTTCCTGACTGTTAGAACTATTAGTGTTTATATTATTATTATTATTATNCGAGGTCAGGAAAACGTGGATCTATACATCCACTCTCCCATACGCCTTCATGGCCCAGTGCTTAATTAGTTAAGTACAGGGGCAATTTTGCCTGCCATTACTATTATATAGTACAAAGTACTGTACTACAAGGTATACAAGGATATGGTGGCAAATTTTTATGCAGTATCATGTTTCACTGAAATTTGTTCAATTTGGGGGGTAACAAACATCAGGAGAGACGGACGTGGCATTCCTCTTACATC